>NW_016690200.1:0-100853 GCF_001604755.1 Lepidothrix coronata
TTTTTTGGTTTTTTTTTCTCTTTTTTACCTGTAATGTCTGTATCATTGCTGAAATTTTGGAACATTGCTTTGAATTGCAATTCTGCTTTCCAAAGTAACTGTGTTTCCCGTATTGATCTGAAAATGCTATGTGAGTGCTTCCTCCATACTTTAAATTGCAATTGAATTATTAAAGAGCCAAACCTATGACAAGCTCTTTTTTGACCCACTTAAAACTGCTTTCCTTTTGTTTGAAAGTGATCAATTTGACCTAAGATATCTAATTCCAGCTGGCAGCTTCCCTTTAAAAATTGCCATTGAAAAAACTTAGCTTATCAATAAATAATGTTGTGTTGGACTGAGAAAGTAAAGCACAGTAGATGGGACTATTTTACTCAGTATTTTATAGTTAAATTTGATCTTGCAGCATTAATATGAAAAACCATCTGTCTATCTTAAAAAATTATTTTTAATATGAAATCACTGACTCAGAAAAGCAAGGCCTGAATAGAAGGATTTTATGGATCAGAAACAAAGTAAAGTTAGTTCTAACAGGGAAGCTTTATTAATCAAAAAACCAAACCCCAAACTGTTAGATGTTATTAGTCCACATTGTAATTTGAAACACTGATAGCACAAGAGAATCTGGTCTAGCCAGTATTTCTACAGATAAGAAGTAAAACTTCAGAGCTCTGGTATACAATTTATAAAGCTAATAATGCTGTAATGACTATAACAAACACACACATATCTAGCCCAAAGATTACTGGGCCACCCTCATGTCATCTTTTTATTATTTTTACTTTTTGGGATGATTATATGAGGTATATCTAGCTCCACAAATATTTTTCATATTTTTCTTTATGGGAAAATGTAGAGTTTTGAAATTTTAAGTATCTTATATGCTAAAGATAAATTAGGCATAAGTATGACCCCGGAGAAAGGTCATTCTGATACCCCCAGGTATCAGAATTAATGGAGATTGAGGCCTATAAATTCTAAGGAATTGATTATACAGAATAATTATCTCAATACTGGCATACACTGAACTTTTTCTAAAAACAAAAAACACAAAACCAAACCCCCAGAGAATCTTAAATGCATTGATGTGGGTTAAAGGAGCATCCTAGAGGTCTCATATGGAGAGGAAACATAACCATTCACACAGTGGAGAAAGAAGAGGCATACAGAAGACCTTTTTAGTGTTCTGAGTATTTTGTTGTATTTAATTATATCTGATAATAACTTTTAGATCTACTGTGGTTCTAGGGTGGGGATTTTTTAGCAAACTTCATTTAGGTCATATGAGCTATCGTGAGTTTTTGCCAGTCTTGGATGATTATCAAGAAACATTTAATCATATTTGGCTGATCAAGTCAACAATTTATAAACTTTAAAATATTTTAATAAAATTATGGGGAAAAGTGTTGAAATTAAGCATTGCATTTTTGTTATTAGATGGACTACTTTGACAGGAACAAATTGGTGTTCTCTGTACATTGCTACAGTTTGCAGGGAAGTTTTCCTGTGTGCAAACTAACTTCCTCCTAGAGAAAACTCAATAGGAAGCTCTGTTCTAAGTGTATCTCAAATAGGCTCAAATCCCAGTAGGAAAAAACAGTCCAAACCAATGACTGGCTCCTTTTGGACAACAACACAGTATACTTGTAGATATTTGTCATCAGCTAATTTGATCTATTGTTCTGCTTTTACCATACCAAAAAACTCGCTAACAAGGCACAGAGAGTGTTTTCTTTCTAATGAAGATTTTATAGACATTGGTCTTCCGCTCCTTTTGGAGAATGAACGTTCATTTCCTCAGCACAATTTTCAAAGCTTCAGTCACAGATGCTCATAAAAGTGGAGACAGAATAAAATGCAGGAAGCCAAAATTATCAGCGGAACACATGAAAGAAATTATCTTTTTATTTCAGTGAGACAATTCACTAGTAGAAATTTTACCCTCCTACTGCATATTCACACTAACTACAGTGATCTGTGGCTTGATAGGAGAGGAAGATCTGAAGCAAAATAGAGCTGAAGTAGGCCAAAGCTTGCTCATCAATATGTGCCCCTCATTCTTCAGTGTCTGTTTGGTTCTGTTGTATACATTTGTAAGCTGTATTTATTAAAACAGGAACAGGATATTTACCTCTTTCCATGCACAAATCTCCAAGTATTCCTAAAATAGATAACCACCATAACCAAGTCAACTGAAAACAAGTGTAAAGATATTATTGTACCTTCATTCTTCTTTTTGTTCATAGAAGATATAAGAATGAGGGATGGGATTTGTGGCCAGTGATGTTTTTTTTTAATGTGTATATGAGAGCTAGCTTAAGAGGAAGTTGTATAAGCTTACTGTAGGTAAGAAAAGGCCCAAGTGACATAAAATCTTGGCTCTTTGTCAACTCTACCATAAATCTCATGCTTTAATAAAAGGTAATTAAGGAAAAAGAGTGAACACTATAATAATTTTCTATTATGTGTGAATGTCCCTTGGTTGAATAGAGACAGTGTGAAATCAACTAATATAAAAGTATCAGGCAGGAAAGACTGACCCAGTTAAATGTGCTTTAGAAAATAATGTTTATATGACATGTTGACCAAATATGGGGTATTCTTTCTCTTTTGAAGACCTGACAGATGGAAAAAAAACGCCTCATTTGAGTCACAAAAATGGTATTCCAAAGGATTTCAGATACTGCACAGGAAGCAATAGCTTGAAATGTTAACAGGACTCTAAATTTTAAATAATTCAGACCATTAGTGGAAAAAATAATTTTAAATCTAGCTAAAACCACATGGTTAAAGGAAAAGATAGACAAGTTCTATTTTACTATTTACACAGGGATAAGATTGTTGATAATAGTCTCTAGATGTGAGTGAGATCATCTTTTCAACTCAGTTCCCACTGAATTTGTTTGAAGCACACACACAAAAAAAGAGTGTGACAATATTCAAGCACAAAAAGAACTCAGGGGGAACATCTACACCTTCCCTGGATTGCTGGCCTGAATTCAGTCTCCGAATAAGATCTCCTGTCCATAAGCAGTGAATAAGCCTAATTCAGACCTTACCCTATCACTGAGTGTATTAACACACTGTCAGGCAGATCTGCATATGCAGTTCACAAACTGCCTGCAAACCTTATAAATCATGGAAATCAGGTTGCTCCCAGACTGGTGTGTGCATGGCCAAAATGAAGAACCAGTTGTCACCAGTTCCTGGAAAATTTTCATTAAACCACAGCCCACAGATGTCTCTTAGAAGCAAAGTTAAAAAAATACTTTGCACTTTAAATTTAGATACTACCAAAGATGGTTCCTCACTCAACACGCATCTGTACTTAACACAAATAGCAGCAGTTTCTGTAAGAGGTAATGGCTTCTTTATATTGAAATATACTTTTCACAGAAAACAAAATGTTTTACCTTCTTCTGGACTGAAAAATGGGACTAAAATGGAAAATTAAAGTCACTGAATTAGGCCTTTTGCAGTTACAATCATGTGACCACCTATGTCTCAGGCCACAAAACACGTCTGAATATTTATTATTACAGTAACTATAAGAGCTATAATAAAGTACCAACTCCTTTTAGCTGGAATTAAGCTCAGACAATGAGAAACCAAGGGAAAGAGCAATATCCTGTGCTACAATGATAGAAGAATTATGTTACCTGAAATTCTGGCATGACACTAAGAAATGAACCTACTCCTTGCTTCTGAGAAAGGTAAGCAAACAGAAATACCCAACTTCAAACCAGGTAACTATCCCTACTCTTTCTCTCTATCCATTACCTAAGCAGAACATTCCTCGCTGAACTACACATCTGGTGATCAGCTTAGTCCTGCATAAACAAGCAAAACATCATGTATATGATATATGGAAGGGTTTTATTCTACTGGGAGTAACAACCTTGTTCTCCCTCCTCAGTGTCCAGATGTACATCATATCTGACACTACAAAGGTCTGTTGTGGATGCCCCATCTCTGGAAGTGTTCAAGGCCATGTTAGATGGTGATTGGAACAACGTGGTGTAGAGGAAGGTCTACCTACCCATGGTAGGGGAGGTTGGAACCAGATGATCTTTAAGGTCCCTTCCAACGCAAATCATTCTATGACTCTATGATTCTGTAAAAACACTGAAGTCTTAACCTTCAGTTTTAAAGTTGAAAACTTCAGAATACCATAGAAGATAACATATTAATATGCTATTAAAGCCATCTAAAAAAAATTACACTCTTTAAAATCAGTATAAAATCAATTCTGCTCTTATTACAACAATAGATGAAGCCCTGCATTTCTTACCTAAATAAAAACATATTTTGGGGGGATTTAGCTTAAAATAATTATCTTTTTTTTACTACATTATATAGATTTGAATTATATTTGCCTTTCAAGTATGACAAATTACATCAGATAAAAATTTCAAGAAAAGTCTCTGTTAACTCTCTTAACAAACATACTGATTGAATTTATTCTAAGTGTTAAAATTTAAATGCACAGTTTCGACCCTAAAGCTGACAGGCTGTTGACAGCTGTGTCTTTGCATTAATTTCACAAATACAAACACTTCTGTTGAGTCTGTGCACTACTTAGTTGTAGACATTTTCCTTGTGTGACAGGTCATGTGCAACATCTTCTACAATTTGCTTCAGTTTAGTTGAGCAGGCATTTTGCATCCAAAGGCAAAAGGAAGACAACTTCCATCTTTGATTACACATATACAATATGTATAAGTGTCAAAGATGACTGTGACTGGCATGTGACTTGATTCTGTGATTCACTGGTGTCAAGTTATTTATTAAACTAGGCAGGTACTCACAATTTTTTTGTTACTGCTGAATGAATGAATTTCAATTCCCATTTCCAAACTCTACTGACACTTTCAGGTGCTCTTATGGAAAACACTTCTATGGCTATTCACTCCATGGAATCCTACCATGCTGGACTACTGGACAGTCCATCAAAATCAGTGCTGGGGAGCTCATTGACATGGGGAGCTCAAGAGAAACAAAGCTCACAAAACAGCAAAATTAAGTACCTTTGAAAATGTCAATTCCAAATGGGTAGCTTTCATAACTTTTTTTGGTGCTGACAAGCTACAGTTCCCAATTATTTCGATTCAACTACACTTGATTACTAATATATATCATAGAAATGTACAGCATATAAGAATTACAAAAGGAAACATAATGATAAGTAATATTGTTACTTTGGATTAGTATGAAGCCACCATCTATGCTCATTCAAGTGTTCACAGAGACAATGAGTATGATAGACAAGTAAATGAAAATGTAATGTAAACACATAACTTGTTATCTGAAAATTAAATGTGCCATCTCTGAAACCAATGTTATTTGGATTTTTTGATATTATTATTATCTGATTAGCTACCAGGTTACTTTTCAGCTTTTCACTTATACTAGATTAGATAAAACATTGCAATAATTCCCTTTAAAAGGTGCATTAAAGAAGAAAATTATATTTAAAGCAGTTCTAAGACATAGATAATTTAATCATCCTAGCCATAGTCTCCATAATCTCTTTCCCTGAAATGTTGCAAAAAACCATTTTCCATTGGAAGAAATGCATGAATGATGAAAGTGCACTGCCTGAAGGACAAGGTATCATTTCATTGTAAATCTTAGAGAGATCAATTTTATTCTTTCTCTTTTAGTCCTACCAATTGCATAAGGATCAACTTTTTGGCTCAACTGCCATTAAAAAAAACCAAAACCTGTGAATCGTGTACATGAACACAGGAACACCCTTTTCACCTGCAGTGTTTATGAATGCAGACAAAGACATAACCCTGAAACATGAACTATTAAAAAAGTGATGGGATATTCATCCATGCAAAAAATATTCATATACACACTCCATTTCCCTAAGGTAGTGAAAGATCAATCTTGCATTTCCATTTTATTCTTTTATGTTCAGCTCTAGTAAATTCTCTTTTCCAGAGTGAGCTGTTTTGTAAGTTTTTCTGTACTGAACTTCACTTTTTTCAATGACAGAATTAATCCCTTCTACCTTTCTCTTATTATAACTAGGAAATTTCTCTTCAGTCAGGAGAAACAAAAGTGTCCACAGAGAATTAACAAAGACTTTAGCTGTTGTGGGCACTGTACAAACAAAGAATGAAAAAAACAGTCCCAGTGCCAAAAATATTTTACAGTTGAGGTAGCATCTCACCTTCACACTTAGCAGGATAATCCAAAAGTGATCCTGTATTTAAACTTAAGAATAACAACATGTGGCTCTAAGTACAGAGATCTACAGTTGAAAAAATGTCAACAAGGTTTACACTTTGCCAACAGTGACACTGCTTTCAGAGAACTTTTGAGTGTGATAAAATGTACAAAACAAGAAATCACTGTCCATTCTTTCCTGTGATATGGTCCTAAACCCACGGTATAAACAAACGGACATTCTGGAGGGAATACTATAAGTCTTATTGGAACTACATAATTTGAACCTTATACTGCAGAACTCTTCTTCACAACATAACTGGTCTGAGTATTCGAGAACTTAAACTGATATAGAAACTGCAAAAGCAATTCATACCCCTATTTCCAGATGCTGATGGGGTCAATTAATTACATTCTGCGAGGCTCACTGTAAATATTTTCTTTTTTTGGTCACATGGCTTTTCCTCCTTTAGGTACCTGATCACAGTGTAAGATAATTGAACCTCAGATACATAATCAATAAAGCTCTATCAGAGAGTATAATAAGCTTAACGCTTAACAGAACATGCAGGCAGAAAATTATGGTCATGATAGGTTTACAGAGCAGCTTCCTCACCATGTGCTGCATGGCACAGTTAATGCAGTCCACTTCATATTCATGGAAGTTTTTCATTGTTCTTGCACTTGTCTACTTGCACCCCATTTTCCATTAAAATGTCCCCCTCATTTATTTAGACTGTAACTACTTTGAGACATGGGTTATTTGTTTCTTGATGGCTGCATATTAGTGAGAACAATATAGCTCCTTTCTGTTTAGGCCCAAGGCAAGACAGTAAAGAACATGTGGCTAAAAAAGAAACAATGGTGCACAAGCCCTTTGTTTCCATGTCTCATAAATGAATACTGTATGTGTTCAAACTCTACAGTAAACAATCAGCTTTAAACAATCAGCTTTAAACAATCAGCTACTTACAGAATGTATCATCCATCCTACAAAGCATACAATTCATATCAAGTATATATACATATATGTATCTATGAAATAAGTGAAGTGAATAGCTTGTTCTCGGAAATAGTTTCACTATGCTGAGTAGAACCAAACACTTTCTCAAAGTCTCTGAGCAATGTTCTTCAAGATGCTGTTCCAAATCCCCTACATGAAACTTTAATCCTTATGTGACTTTCCCCCTCTGTGCTTATCCTGCATTAGGGAATGATGTTTATATGGAGTGACAATGCCACGACTACAGTTTTCCCTTCAAAATTCCAACTCTTTTCCAAGCAGTAACAGTGTGGGAAGTACTTAATATCCGTACAAATACATGAAGCTGCAGAAACTGCTTACAGTGGGAACCTTGGAGGGTATAACCAGCTAATTCTGCATTTGAAAGCCACCACAAATTATCAAACACTCTTTATCCTGTCCAGTCTATATTAATAACTCCTGTATTCACAGATAACCGAACATAAAAGATAAATGTTGCTGAAGAACTTGAGTGACAACTCTTCCAGAGTTCTGACAAGTAAAATACTGACCCTGCAACTGACAGAAGGGAATGGTCTTAGACAAAAGGACAGCTAAGGACATATCCAATTACAAAGGTATTTTTTAGCCAAGACTTATTCCTCTTATTCATAAATAATGATCTGGTTCCCAAATATTAAGTCCCAAATATTAAGAGAAAGAAATACCGCAGAAATGAAAAATTTTGAACCAAATTATGTCAGTCTTCTTTGACCCCTACATGAAACAGCCCTCAAAACTTGTGTAACTGCTTGATAATCCTCCTTATCCAAAACAAACAAATTCATAATGGATTTGAGATATGAGACCTTTTGGTCTGGGAAAGATAAAAGATGTACACATTGGGACACAAGATTATCCAAAGAATCACAAATGGCCAAGAAACCTCATGAGGGTCAAAAAGGACAGCTAACTAAGGCAATTATAAATCTGGTGTTATCTGCCTTTCAGAAGGCACGTGTAGTAATTTCAAGGTAAATGCATTACAGACTGTGCCACAAGAGCTGGATGTCGTATAATTAGAAAGAAAATGCTTTAATTTTCTAAACAATTGGCAGTAACCCCATATTGCCATGTAACCCCTATATTGCCCAATGAATTGCCATGTAAAACACAAAGTGCCTTCCAAATTCTGAACATGAACTTGTGTTCAATATGTAATATGGATTTCCCTATTTCCAGGAAAAGCAATGAAGGAAATAGCCATTACTTTAGACAGCAGATGTTCCTCCAGACTTCTCAGCAGGATGTGCAAAAAGCCTACATACACAGGTATTGGAAATGAGTGTGTCAGCCCTCATGCTGTACTGATTGCTGTAGAATTGCATATTATAAAAAAAAAAAAAAAAGGCAAGCAAATACTTCTTACCATAAAACCCTCAGTGTACTGAAACTGAGCTCTGGAACTGTCTTCTGCTGTGGGACTCAGGGGCTTAGGATCAGACATAGAGCGTTGCATCATCTTTGCTGCCTTTGGGCTTGGAGGAACCTTGGCAATGTCAGCATGCAGCATCTTCTGAGGGCTGATGTCATCAGTGATGGGTTTTTCATAGGGTACAAATGCTGACTCTATAACTTTGCTTGGTGAAACAGGTGAAATGGGTGAATAGAGAACTTTGGGAGATTTGGGAGGGGAAGGGACTACCTGCAATGTGGAGTCTGGACGAAGGTGGGATGAGTATCCTATCTCTAATGGTGTTGGACGTTTTTTATCTTTCTGAGGAGATGAAGCTGACAGATATTGGGGACTTTTGACATCCCAGACTTTCTCCTTTATATGTCTTTTCTGGAGCTGAAATGTGCTTTATGATTTCAACCTTAGCGTCCAATCGGGCCCTGATTGAAGGTGTTCTTATTGTTCCTACAGGTTCTGTTTGTACGGAAATCTCTGCTACTGTCTGAACTGCAATACTAGAGACTTTGGAGAATGGTTTAGTTTTGTCTGCCTCAGTGGTACTCTCACTGTATTTCCCTATCCGAGGCTTCCTTCTGGATTTGCTAGAAAGATCCCATTCATCTTGATCTTCATCATCCGTCTGAACACTTGTATCAACACTCTTCTTACTTCTCCGTCTCCTGTTTGTGTAGCCTCTGTCTGCTCCATCTTCATCATCAGTTTGCACTCCACTGTCCACTATCTTTTTGAAGCACCGGGGCTCTTCTTCCAGGGTCTGCTCAAACTCCTCATATGGACCACGTAATTTTGGCATAGAACTTCTCTTTTTCAATTGCTTCTCCTCTCTAACATCAATATCCTTAAGAGACATTTCTGAAACTGAGCTTAGGATACCAGACCTAGGTATGTACTGGGTAATGCCATCAGACTGAACTGTGTACCATGCTTGGCTTTGTGGAATTTCAATACCCAGCACTCCTGAAGCTGTAGTGGTTGCATCATCAGTAGGCCAAAACTGACCATTTTCTGCAGTGGCATACTGTCCTTCCAAAAGAGTTTGATCTGTGGTAGTTTGTGGCGAGCCAGTTCCTGAAGGGTCGTAACCATACTGATATATTTGACGAAGTTTTTGCTCCTCTAATTGTTGGTGGAGCTGCTGTTGAAGTTGTTGGAATTGTTCAAGCTGCAACTGCTGCTGGGCTAATGTCTCTTGTCTCATCATAAACTGAGCTTGTCGTTCCTCCTCCTGCTGAAATAAGAGATGATGTTTCATAGATTGCAACTCCTCAAGTTTTTTTTGCACCATAAACTTTTCTTGTTCCCTAAATCTTTGAATTTCCTGACGTTCCCATTCCAGCTCTTCTGCAAAGCGCTGCTGCTTAATTTTCTCAAGCTCAAGAAGTTCCCGCTCCAAATCAAGCTGCTGCTGTTTGCCTTCTTCGGGGGCAATGAGAAGGGCAACCTCATCATCAATTACATCTGTATAAACTTCAGATGCCGTAGTTAAAGTAGGTATCAAGCTGGTTGGCTCAGTGGTAATAGTTTCTACAGTATGAGGTGGTAACCTTGTCTCCATATCAATGGCAGTAATTGCACTATCTTTTTCAGCTGCCACAGTTGTTAAGAAACTGTATGATCTTGGGAGAGGTTGACTCTGTTGCAAAGTTGATAAAGAGGGCACCGAGTCAATTGTTTGGAGAGTAGGTAAATCTCTGACAGTTGTACTGAAAATAGAACCAGGTTGTGTAGTGATGGCAAATGTGGATGGGATTGGAGTTGCTACTGAAGAATAAACAACACCATTGGATGATCTTAAAACACTTCCAACGCCAAACTGGGAACCCAGAGATGATACCATTCTTGCTTGGGAATACTGTGGTGCACTGAGCCCGAGGCCAGAAACCACCTGCCGAGTCTCTGCATATGGACCAGTAGTCTTGCTTGAGTAATCCATAACCTCACCTGAAATTACAGGGCAAAGTTACAGTCCAGTCCCACAAAAGAATGCTGCTTTGCGGATTCTGAAAGTCATCCCATCTTGATGAAATAAATGGGAAGGGGAAACCGCATGCAAATCTTCAGGTTAATGATCTACTTTAGATGTGAAGGAAACAGCATTTCTGAACATGCAGGCACATGCAGGCACCTCTGTGCAAACACATATGTAAAATGAAGAAATGAAAAACACGTGTAATCCAGCATAATTTGTCACACTGTCCAAAAGAAAACAAAACAACAGAAGGAGGGGAAAAACAATAAAAAAATTATCCTGAAATGAGGTGAGGAACATCAAAATTATATTTCAAAGAAAGATCTGCTGCTGTGTCATACTGACCTGTAGTTACTCTTCCAGAAGTAAGATCTACTGCTGTATCAGTTGCCCCAACTCGATAATCAAAGCTATTCTTGCTTTTATATGCAAACAGTCCAGCTTCTGATAAATTTGTGTCAGACATAGATGGTTTCATACCTCCCATTCCTCGGTAGCCATATGACCCTGAACGATCATACTGATAATGGTCATCTCTGTAGCCAAAGCGATCTTCAGGAAGTGTAGTAGGTGGCTGCTGTGCTGCACAGCTCCTAAATGGCAATTTATAAACCATATCACAGCAGACAGCTCTTCTCCCTGCAGTCAGATCTACAGGCTTTTCATCATCTTCTATTACTGTTGTTATGATACCTGAAGTAGTGTCATCCATTGTTACTACTGTTCTGTGGGATTTTGTAGTGCTAAGGTCAACTGCTCCACTCTCTGCTGGCTCCTGAGAAGTGGAGAGATCAGTCCAACCATTTGTAACACCAACAGGTGGTACAGTAACAGGCTTTGTAGTAGCCCATGTCATTGCCTGTGTTGAAGTACCTAGGGATAAATTTATTGGCACTTCATCTCTACCTGCAGAGAAAGCCTGGCTGCTTGTTACTCTGTATGGAGGCTCAAAATGTTTTGATGTTGTCAGCTGGAGCGGTATTGTCATTGCATGTCCCAGATCCACAAGGCTGTCTGTACTGGTGGTGTAGCTCACAGTGGCAGTGCAGGTCACTACTGTTACTGTCCCAGTGACTACAGACAGGGAAGGATCAGCAACACACGCAGTGCTCAGGTTTATTATGGATGGCTGGACAGTACTTACTGGGCGCCCACCTGTGTCACTCACTGGCATTTGCCTTCTCACGTCCATGGAAACAGCAGACAGATCCATACAGCTGTCTCTCATTTCAACGTCCATCTTAGTTAAAGTGCGAAGATCTATGACATCACCCAAAGGATGGAATCTTCCGTTCTCTCTATATCTGGGTTGATCTACTATATGTAGTGGCTCTGGAGGTATAGTAATAGCAACACTACCTAAACCATAACCAGGCACTGGACCCTTAACCACAGACACCGTGGTCTTGGTTACCTCTGTGGTTACTACTTCTGGTTTTGAACTAGGTATTTTTTCAAAAGCCGATTGTGTTGCCACAGGAATAGCTTGCAAAGCACCTGAAATATACATACTCTGACCGGCCGTACTTTGAATTTCCATAGTTTTCATGGGTGAAGTAAAAACTGGTTGCATAGGCTGGGGAATCTGTTCTTTAGGAGGTGCTTCTAAAGGCCAGCTGGTAACAGCCTGACTAGTTATAGCTTCTGTGGGAGTTCCGGGCTCTGATGGCAATGTGATGACAACATATGTTTCCTGTGAGGGTTTTGCCAGTCTTGGTGAAGATTTGTTAGAGTGTGGAGACAAAGGGGAAGTGGGTGATGGTATTTTGTACTCAGCTGTGGAGACCAAATTCAGAGTCATACTTGAAGTCAATGACAAACTTACTGGTTTGGGCTGTGTTTCTGCTGGCTTATGAACAGCTATTGGGAGTGGAGGTACTGCTGGTTTAGGAGCAATTGGAGGTTTAGTTACTTCAGTGGGCCTGTGACTGAAAACAAGTCCTGCTGGGATGGAAGATGGTTTAGGTGGTACAGGAGGTGGTGTTGGAGTGTATGTTTTTGTGATAGGTACCACATGATTCTTTAATACAGCTGTGGACTCTAGTGCTGGAACAGTTGTGACTGAAGGGACCACTGTGGGAACTGTTGCTGCTGTAGTCTTAACCTGTGACTTCTTTTTGGGATAAATGGCTGGCTTGGGTAAAATAGGTGGAGGTGGTAATGGTGGTGGAGGTGGTGGTGGTGGTGGAGGAGGAGGAGGTGGGGGTGGAGAAGGTTGTGCAGGAGAATCCAAAGAAGAGCTTCTAAAAAGAGAGAATACTTTGGCTGAAACAGCAGGAGCTGAGGAAGGCACAGAGACCATGCTGGTCTTACTTACAACACTGGGAGTGGGTACAGAAGATGTTTCTGATGCAGGCTCTGTAACTGGTAATGATGCTATACATATAGGTGGTTGCTCAGATGTAACACTAGTCAAATCAATCCTTGCCATATCAACACCTAATTCTTTGTGTGGTTCTTCATGATGAATTTTGACACTTCCAGCCTCTATTGTACTTTTCATTTTTCTAGCTGCTTCCTTCTCTGCTTTGGAGGTATCAAAGGAAACAGTATCAGCCACATATTCCTTGGGTTTTGCAACTGTAGTTGTCACTACTGAAGGTGTAGTTTCAGGCAAACAAACTGCAGTTTGATCCACACTCTCCTTATCTGATGCTATGGAAGGCTTTTTAGTGGCTCCATCAATAGATTCATAAGGCATGCTCACTTCAGAGTACTCTTTTGCAGACGTTAGGGGAACCTGGGTTATTGTACTGATACCTTCAGCATCTGCTGGTTTACTTACAGCATCTGCTGTACCTATAAAACCTGTGGTTGCACTATCTATAGGTGATGAACTATCTGTGGTACAAACTGAAGATGTAGATGATGTTAAGGAAGCTGTATCAGAAGGTAAAACTGATGCAGCAACTTCAGATGGCTCAGAATATGTCAATATTGATGTTTCATGAGAAATTATTTCTTGAATTTCTCTGGCATAATCTGTTAAGTATTCATCTTCAATTTCCTCTGCTGTAAAATGCTGTGTTATTTTAACATCTGGAATAGAAAGTGTTGTGCTACTGACAGGTGATATATCTGAGATTGCTGAAGTAGTGCTTGATGTTAAAGATGTACTATCCACTATCTCTCCAACACCAGATACCTTTGTATCAGATGTGGGAATGAAATCTGAAGTTGGTTGTGTTGGACTGGAGCCAGGGGTTAGCTGCATTTTCTGTCTTTTCATAAGCTCTTCATAAGCAGCTTCTGCATCTAACAAGTGCTTTTCCTCGGTGGTAGAAGTTACTGTGCTGTCTAATACAACTATTTCATGACTTTCTGGAATAATGTAAGAACTAGAAACAATATCTTCTTGAGGCACAATAGTATGTAAAGTCTCAACATTATAGTAGTCTTTCTCTAGATCAGTAACTTTCTGTGTTTCATCATAGACCTGTTCTGAAGCTCTTGGTTTTTTCTCTTTTCCTCTCTGTTGCATATATTCACTGCTCTCATCTTGTCTCATGACAAGATTAGTATCAATACTTCCATTGTAAGTATCCTCTACTAAAGATTCATAAATATAATCCTCTATAAGCATTCCACCATATAAAGATTCTTTTTCAAATATTTCATCTTTTTCATTTGCAATTTGAAATGATTTGGACTTATGCATCATTTCCTCATATACCTCTTCAGCACTTTTCAATGTCTTTTGACCACTTTCTTCTTTTGGGAGTCCAACTGGTTGTTCATCTGTTGGTGAGTATAGAGAGACAGCAGTAGGCAATTTGTAAACTTTTTGTACTTCTATTATTTTTTCTGGGCTGATTTCAAATCCTTCAGGATCTGACTCAATACTGGGTGAATATTCAGAACAGGAAGATCTGTGCAGCTCTTCCATTTCTGCTGCCTGTCGTAATTCTTCTGTTGGAGATGCGTCTTCAATGGGAGAAAGATTACTTGGTGGAGTCTTTGGACGTTCCCTTCTTCTCTGGGCTCTTAGCTCATCCTTGTCCTTTTTAGATTTTTTGCTAGAACTTTTTCTTTGTTGCTGTTCTAATTCACGCTGTTTCTCTTGTTCCTTTAGAAGTTCTTCCTCTTCCCGTAGTTCTTCTTCTTCTGAAGAGTCTTCAATAGTTGGAAGAAGAGGACCATGTGTCCGATGTCTGGCTTTGCGCTGTTGTTTGCTCTCACCTCCCAGTTTTTTGTGACTAGGACTGCTGTCACTATCTTCATCAAGTGATGACACTGAAGTAGGAGATGTACCTGGTGTGAAACTAGAAGCATGTAAACTAGAAGATCCTTCTCCTCTAGATCTATCTTCTGGTGAATCTGTAAGACTCTCCATCTCTAGCTCAGGCTCTTCATCAAAATATAAAATACCTTTCTGTTGTTCAGTTACTTCAGAGTATTTGTTTGCTACTGTACTATTTAGTTCTATTGTTTTGAAACGTCGAAGGCCTCCTCCTCCAGTTATTGCAAGTTCTTCACTGTCTTGACTTTTACTTTCCCTGTATTTTGGCTCTGGGCTTTCATCAAAAGTCTCATCATCGTCATCGTGCCACGAATGTCTTCTCCCTGCATCCTCATCATAGCCTGCACTACTTTTCCGTGCCATTCTTCTATGTTTTCCAGCTGTTCCTTTGGCTTTGCTTTTCACTTCTTCTTTCTTTTGGCTTTCAGTTGCACTGATCTCTTTCAGTTGATTTCTAATGAACTCATCATCTTCAGAACCTGAAGCGTCTTCATCAGCACTCATCTCCATAATCTGTTTTCTAATGAAGTCTTCCTCATCACCTGATCCCTGACTGTCATCTCGTTTGTACTCATCACTGCTTGAAGAACCAACACTAGTTCTTCTTTTTCTCCTTGGGACAGGTGAGTTTTCACTCTCACTGCTGTCTTCCACGGAATCATAGCGTTGTCTTCTTGCTGATACGTCGTCTCCTTCATGTTCTTCCTTGTAGTCTGCCTGCGAGGAAGCACTTCCTTTGCCCTCTTCTACAATGGTTCCTTCACCTTCTTTAATAGCTTCTAAGTCTTCCTCCTCTGAACTGTAAGATTCTGGAGTGACTGGCAAAGGCTTTGCTTTATGTTGATCTTTTGTCTCTTCACCATATGTCTCAGAAAGCACTTTGCTTTTTGCAGATTTTTCATCAGAAAGAGTACTTGCCTGAGCTTCCAAAATTGACAGTACAGTACTTTCTAGTTTAGCTAGATCTGAGGGGCTTGGTGGACTTTCTTGCGAAATAGTGTCTTTTTTATTAGTTTCTCTGAGTAAATCCTTTTCATCAGTGGGGATAAGACTTGGAATTTCACCAAGTGAACTCGATATCCCGTCAGAAGAATACCCGGTGTCACTCAGACCTTGTGGACTTTTCTGTTGCTGAGAGCTTGATGTGTCTGATTTTTCATCCTCCTTTTCCTAAAAAAATAAATACATACGCGTATGTATATACTTATATATAAATTCTTAATGTCTCCTGGCAATTAAATATATGTGATTCTTTTTCCTAAAGGCTGAGTTAATGTCTCAGTTGAAGACTGAACACTAATTTCACTATTCAAAGCTGTTAAAATAATACAAAAAAGTTCCTCAAATTTTTATTTTTTGCATTGAATCTAACTCAGCTTTACATGGCTGTCCATGATGGTCACTGATTTTACTGTTTACAAGATGACAGTCTATTTCTCAATATAAAAAGTTACTGTATTTATTTTTTTCATAACACTTACTAGTGATAATTTGTCATTTGTTCACATATCCATGGGACAAGTTGTTTCGGGGGTTAATTTATATGAAGATTGTAATTACTATGCTTCAAAGCTTTCTACATGGTTCTGGATACAAAGCAATATGGCTTGACAACTGTCTGCAGAATTTCTGGTTTCTGCTCCTTTTTTTTGCCCATTTAATCTTTTATGATTGTAGCAATATGTCAATCTTCTCATATTTTGGACCTATTTTGGACCCAAAACTCAATTTTGTTTATTGAACTATTACAGATTGTAACATGCAACAGAACACATAGAGTATTGAAGCATGATTTAACACGATTTGGAATGTCCCCACAGATATATATAACTGGGCACTGTACAAATATTTTCTGAGTACCTCATAAAAAAGAAGTTTCTCAGTAAATTGCACAGGTAAGCTGTTAGTAGGGAAGTGTAATTGCAGGGAAGAAAGCAGGAGGGTCAGCTATTGGTCAAAGGAGGGAAACAAGGCAGGCACACCTAACTGAGCATCAGAACCAATGTTTTCTTTCCATCACTAATTAAACACCCTTATTCATCCTACCTTCCAGATCCTTCTACATCATTCTGACTGACAAGCGCCTCTATCTCCTTTAAATAACAGTACTAAAAATATCCTACAGCAAGTATTTCTGCACCAATTTCCCTCCTGCTTCTCTCAGCAGTGAAATGCTCTTAGTGAAGGTACCTCACCATTCAGTTAACAAAACAGCTCACTCTCCAAAATACAGGTCATCTTAGCTGCCCTCTTAGCTGACAATATTATGAATATCCCCATCTCCACTACCTCTTTGAGAACAAGCATCCCAATTCTCCTTTTAATAATATGATGTAATTTTTATATCAGTTATGGCTCTCAATAATACAAGTAGGTAGTATTTATTAGCTGTGTTAATCTGACTCAATGATTTCTGAAGTACAGCAAACCATTTTTTTAAAGCTTTAATTTATCAGCTTCCTTGGCAATACTCTTAATTGAAAAATAATTTAAAAAAAATACTGTGGAATAAATAAATAAGAAAATTATCATGAATGTTAGTTATAATTTAAAGTTACATTTACACTCATGTTAAGTTGCTATCAATTACAACTATTTTCAAATGTTTATTCACTCTAAAATTACATTTACTGCCAAAATATTTAATATTTGTTATCGTCAGTTATTTTATTTTTAAAAACCAGTCAGGTTTTTTACATTATTTCATTTGCATTTAAGGTACCTGTTCTTGCTTTTAGACATAACCCTTTGAACACAATCCTACATTAAAACACTAATATTAATATTACAGTAATATACTAGTTAGTATTTTATTAAATAATCATCATTTCAAAGAAGTAATTTATTATATGCCTTGCAAAGTCAGATATTACAATGAATATAAACTACATCTGTTCTTCCCATCATTGTACCCAATACTGTAAACCCAGTTGTCTGATATCACAGCAAAATCTATTGTAATTAAAAATCCACTGCGAAAACAAATATTTCTAAGGACTTCCTGAATGATAAGGCTGTGATTAATACATAAATATGGAGAACCTATAGTACTCAAAACAACTTTGGGAATCATCATCATTTGAACACTTTAGTGCTCACTATTCTGAAAAATGAATATACTCCAGCCCTTAAGGACAGGACTACCTATAGTCTTCACAAAAAGCCAGTAATCAAGCATAGTTAAAATTCAGGGGTTGTGTATTATATTTACATTTTTGTTACCTTTATTAAAGAAGAAAGTGTTTAAGGGGAATTTATTGGACTGTGTTTAAAAAATACATCATTAAATATATCATTAAAACCAAGGAATTTTTACCTCTATAAATATCACTAAAATTTCACCTATGACACTTGATTGCTATTTTTTCTTTTATGACCCATAAGTTAATACTTATAAAGACATAACCAACAAAACATACTGTGATCAATTTAGATGAGCTACTGAAAAACACAAACATTGTTCAAGCCCAGAAGGTCTCCTAGGAGTTGATGGACAGAATGCATCCATCTAGTGAAAGTGAACCTCTCAGGTCTTGGTTCTCCGCAGGGAGATGAAATGATACAGTCCCTGGTAAAGCACAGACAGAAGGTGTCAACTAAACAGAAAAAGGTAGATAACAACTGGTCAAGGAACAACTTCAGAGGAGATGGTAATGAATATTGCTGTTGCCCACCTTAGTGTTGAACCTCAGTGTATGCCATAACATGACTGCTACGAGAAACAGGAAACTGAATATGGGAAAGTCTGCAATTTGTACGGTAAGAAGGAGAAAAAGATCTACAATAAGGACAGACTTCTTTTATCACTAGAAATAAATGTGATGAGAAAAATCCAGCTTTCTTTTTAAGGCTACCAAAATACGAATATATTTTCTATAATTTTTGTATCGATCATTGCTTGCCCTATGAAATGTCATGCAAAAATTATCCTGCACATCATGTTTTGAGATCAATATGCATGTAACTTACAATAAATAATATTTGGCCTTTGGGGTTTTTTTCCTCTATTTCTTGCAGTCTGAGAACTCGGATATTGCCACTACCTACATCTATGCCACTACCTACATCTACAGGGTTAGCCATCACATACACAAAGGTAGCATAATTGTTAAACTTGTAAACATACCATAAGTACAAGATTTTTAGATGAAAAGCAAAATATTGCAGAAATAATATTGCTAAGGATCATATATATATATATGCCACTATTCCTGAGAATGAAAAATACATTCTAATCAATAAGAAAAAAAAATCCACTTTTTTCTTGTAAAGTAGGAAGTAGTTTGATACATGTTGAATTACTGGGCTTTTCTGAGTATTTGAATAGCATTTACTCTGAAAGTTTGCCCAGTGTGAGTTTTTAATACTGAACAAATTTAGTTCTAATACAGACAACGATGGGAGGATCTTCTTAAGACCTGAGGAAGAAGAAGAGTTATAAAACCTACAGCCTGGATGAGACTTTAACTACAGTAAAGGCAACCTCTTTAACTAATGACAAAAATGATCTAATGTCAAAAGTATTTGTGCTGTTCTAGTGGCTTTTCTACAGTGTCAATGTCAATACACTTCACTTTTGCTTTAGAAATATTATTTATCATTACTCTTCCTTTACTTTTACTATTATTTGAAAATATAAAACTTAGTGCTTAACGTGTTCAAAAAACATCTAGGTGTGGTACTTAGGAACATGGTTTAGTAGTGAAGGTTGGGCTTCATGATCTTAGAGGTCTTTCAACCTTTATGATTCTATAAAAAAAATCATTGGTTATCGAATCAAATCAGAATTTTATTAAAATAAAACTATGACTAAAAGAAAAAATATTAAAAAATATTTATACTTTGCATAATTATATTCTGTTGCAGAAAACAGAAATATTATTTTGCAAAGGAACTCATGATTTTTAAAAGGTCATTCTGTTTATATAAGAAATAAAGATATATACATTATCAAAAAAAAGTTTCACAAAGCGGGAAAAAAAGACTTCGATTGACTAGACTATTTAATCTGGATTTCAATTTTATATTTTCAAAATGAAAAATTTTATTTGTATTCAGAAAACTGCTTATAGACAAGCTTTTTCCTCCTTTTTCCATCTCTCTGGGCTGTGTTTTGTCACTAATAGCATGTGTTAGAATAATGACCCCTGTTAACAATATAATAATATTTACCCAGTAACTGAACCGAAGCACATGATCATTCCTCAGTAAACATAAGAAGGTAGTAATAAGGCGACATATATAATTCAGCTGATCTGTTGTAAATATATGTCCAATTGACATCATGGCAATGTGCTCATGTAGATCTGCTGAACTACTTCTGTGTTAATTTGTGAGTTCCGAGATGGCTGTTTGATACTGACAAACAACATGTGAAAAACCTCTAAGATTTCCAGGCATCCTTGTTCAAACAGCTAACTGCTACTGAACATCTTAATATTGCAAGATGATTTCTCAGGAAAAGTACCTGTAAATCATGAGCAGTCAGCTTAGTCTTTAAAAAAATTTTTGAAGAAATTACATTTTAAAATATTATAGAAAAAAATGCTTTGAAGAAAAATAATGGATCCATAATTCCTTAAATCACACTTAAAGACTCAAATATTTTAAAATGTTTCAATATTAAAGTAACCTTTTTTTTTTCAAAGGATGTCAAATCTGTAAATACAAGTGATATCTGTGATTGTCCCAGTTCCTGAAGGGAGCCTACAAAAACAACAGTGAGAATATTTACAAGAGCTTGTAAGGACAGGACAAGGGGAAATGGCTTCAATCTGAAGGAGAGTATATTTATATTAGATATTAAGAAGAAATTCTTTATTGTGAGGATGGTAAATCACTGGCACAGGTTTCCCAGAGGTGTTATGGATGCCCCATCCCTGGAAGGGTTCAAGGCCAGGTTGGATGGGGCTCTGAGCAACCTGGTCTAGTGGAAGGTTTCCCTGCCCATGGCAGGGGGGGTTTGAATGAGATGATATCTAAGGTCCCTTCCATCCCAAACTATTCTATGACTCTATGATTTTCCAAGAACCATTCTATTGATTGTTCTAAATCAGAACTTCAGTCTTTTCATGCCTTTAGGGACTTGTTGGGGCATGTCAGGAATGAGTGTTTAAGGTCACTTAAGAAAACACCACGGGGTGTTGCTGCCTTTTTTGTTTTTTCATTTTTTAGTGAAAAATTAGGATAATAATGTCTTGGTTACCATCAGAAAAAAATAAAACAAAACAAAATAAATTAAAAAAATCCCCTACCTTTTTGACTGGGTTTATTTGAACACATAATTCTGACAAAGGTTAAACACTTTCCTAAATCTACTCCTATTTTCATAATATGCTACTTTCATAACATAATCCCCAAATTCATAAAATAGTTCCTAATTTGTGGTGCTGATAGAAAAACCCTTTAACAACTTTAACGACAAATTTCAACAACCGATCTTCAAAGTCTGGAGAGTTTAAAAATCAAGACAAATAAATCCGAAATATCTGAAAAATTATTAAACAGGAGCTTTGCCTTAGTTTCAAATGCTTAACTGCCGGAGACTGAAAATCAGGAAAGAAGTATTGAAAGGTGCATGTAGAGCACAGTACTCGCTGGTTAAACTTTCACTCCAGGTGAGTCATTGATTTTATCATTTAGAATCATCTTGTGCAGAGAATAACAGTAAAGAGCAGGAAGACATACAGGAGAGGTTCTGTCAGGATCAGACTCTAAATTGTAGCAAGGGAGAAAGGGAGGTGGGAGGGAGAAAGCCACTTACTATTTTTTCTCGTGCTACTTCCACGTGTTCGGTTCCTGGCAAAGGTGTTGTTTGAACAGGAATTTCTTCTTCCTGAGCCTTTTCAGCTTTCGAAACCGTCTGTGAAATCCCAGTTGTCAAATCCTCTTTCTTAAAATCCTCTTGCTCCTTAGCTTGCAGTCCCTTATAAGGTGCTTCAACTTCTTTCTGTTCAGCAATATGGTCTTTAATCTCAGCTCTAATTTGTTCTTTTTTGTCCTCTGGATGTGGTGTGCTTGTTTCTGGGAGCACAGGTTTTTTATCTTCTTCCAATGTGCTTAGTGGTTTCTTTTGGTCTGAACTTACTGTTACAGGAATTTTATCTGTTGAAGGTGTCTTTGACAGTTTCTCTTTCTGAATTTTTGTTTCTTCTTTTTGATGTTCCTCTTGGATTTTCTCCACTGATGAAGTTTTCATAATTTTCTCACGTTGAAGTTTTGGATCTTCTTTCTGAATCCTATGTTGTATTTTATCAACTGAAACTGCCTTTGGCATTTTGATTTCCTGAAGTTGTGCATCTTCCTTCTGAGCTGCAGGTTGGATTTTGTCAGCTGACAGTGCCTTTGCCATTTTCATCTGTTGGAGTTTTGGGTCTTCTTTCTGAATTCCCTGTAAAATTTTGTCAGCTGAAGGTACTTTCGCCAATTTTGCCTCTTGAAGTTTTATGTCTTCCTTCTGAACTCCATGCAAAATTTTATCAGCTGAGGATGTTTTTGCTAGTTTTGCTTCTTGAAGCTTTTCATCCTCCTTCTGAACTTCGTGCAAAACTTTATCATATGAGGCTGTCTTTGTCAGCTTTGTTTGCTGAATCCTTGGGTCTTCCTTCTGAGAAACACGCTGGATTTTATCAGCTGAGGATGTCTTGACAAGTTTTCCCTGCTTAAGTTTTGCATCTTCCTTTTGAAACCCTTGTTGGATTTTATCAGCTGACAATGTTTTTTCCAGCCTCCCCTGTTGAAGTTTTGGAGCTTCCTTCTGAACGCCTGGTTCTTCTTTCGGCTTCGTTGCTGCTGGAGTAGGCGGTGTGGAAGTCTTCTGAGGAGAATGTGAGACAGCAGGCATAGGCTGTTTTGGAGGAGTAGCAGGTGGTTTGGATACTGGTTGTGAAGGGCCTGTTTTTGGAAGTGGCACCTTGCCCATATCTCCAAGTTGTCCTGACATTGCCCTTTGGGTCTGGCAGTTTAAGCACAGCCATTCCTGTACCTGTGATAGAACAAAAATAGGAAGTTACTTATTTGAAAAAGTAACAATAAAATCATACAGTGTTTTCAACCAATATGGTTGAATTCTTTTAATCTGAATGCTATGCATGCTGAGAAGTTTTCTTTCTTTCCTACTCTTGCAGGAAGATCCATAACACCTTTCTAACAGAAATGGAGCATGTCAAGTTCCAGACAGCCAAGTTGAACAAATATAAAAAGACACTGTGAAAACTAACAGCAATGACATTTTTCCAAAGAAATGATGCCCTGTATGTACAAAGTTTGCTTATACATTTCTAACATTTATTGTTTTCTAAAGCCTCTATAATCCATCAGTAGGTTCATCTGAATTTGCAAATGTGAGTAAAAGTGGACCAACTGGGACTCATGGCTCTTTGTGTTTCTCTTCAGAAACCACCTTCCCCTCTTGACTTTGTGTATAGATATCAGTGCAGCGTATAAATGTAGTATGGCTGTAACTCAAAAGGAAGATCACCTGTCTGCTCACTTTACTGCTAAATCCCTGCTGCACACTGGCTCCTTTTACTCTTCTTCCCAGAAAATCAGAAAAAGGGCAAATGCTTCTATCTGTGCAAAAGATCTTGTTGCCAGTTGCCTAGCTACTACATGAGAGCAGTAATCAGACTGTTTCCAGTGGGATTTTGTGTATAGTTCCTTTAAAATAGCAAAAGAAAACTTTAAACATAGAAAGGCACCGAAAGGAAAGGGAAAAAAAAAACAGGCCAGACTCTTGTGAATACTAGAATAGATAATGAAGGTCTACTTCAGTAGTGCAAAATGAGCTTCACTCTTGATAAGAGGCGTGTGCTGAACATTAAAATTTAGATTAAAAAATAGCTGAATAAGCTAATAAGTGAAATACAAATGCAAAGAATCACAGATGAAGTGATAAAAAATTAAGTAAGAAAAGATCATAAGGGCTAATTTTATTGAAATGCAAGTAAGGAGAGGCTATTTAATGTATAAAATTATTTGTTTCAGGGACAAGAAATGCAGAAGAATGCATGTGTTATAATTCAGGTCATCTAACAATTGTCTTGTATATTTATTATTCTATTTTTATAGAAAAGACCAAATTAATGAGTCCTAGAAATTGACACAAAAAAGATTTATTAATAGTATTTGGAATTATTTTCCCAATAAATGCAGTTTATGCAGCTGAATCAGCTGTCTCTCCTGACAGTTACTATACCTTTTGCAACTCTAAACTGAATGTGGCTCTGTGTCAGACTATTAAATATAATTTAGGTTTAATTTTTCTGTTGAAAAAAGCATTAAAACATAATCCTTGAGGAAAGATTATCCTTCTCCATAGGACTTAAGGTGTTCCAACTACACATTGTTTGTCTGGGAAGCACTAATTAATAAATAAAAATAAAAGTAACTTTTTTTTTAATGAATGTCTAAAATATAACTTAGTTGTCTTGCAAATATTTCTGTTAGATGGTTTTATCTGGAATTCTTACTATAGTTTCCTCTCTTTTCCCAGAAAACAATATTGGAAGCCATAAGTATGTTGTGTACTGTTTTTCCTAAGCTTAAAATAGAAGCAATGCTCAAGGAAACAAATTTGCCTGCAGAGAATCATGATATTATTATTAGGAGTCTGCAATTCACTAAATATACTAGATAACATTTAGCATAAATAGACTACAGGAAAAAGATATAATTTCATAACAGTTTTGATTCTTTTCTCATAAAGTTTGTGAAGACCAATACACAAATTTGACTAGATAATTATCATTCATTTTTTATTTTTTATTTTTTTTTAATTTATTGGAGGACCTGAAAGCTTTTAAACCTACTAAAAAGGGGGCAGATTCTGACTTCTCCATTCAGCCTGAAAAAAATTCTCATTTCACAACATAAGCAGAAATAATGCCATTTTTATTTGTGCTAGGATAGCCTCTGTCAGCACAGGGCGTGGGAATAAGACAGTACTTATATGCATTAAGCTTCTCAGAATCTACCCTTAAACATCTTTAATTACATAAAAACATAATGAAGTGATTCTTCTGCCATGAAATAATCCATGGTTCAAAAGATCACTGTTATATAGATATTCTTAAAGAACGTGATACTTCATACTTTAAATGCCCGTGTTCTTTTCACAGTGTCATTTGTTTGACCTATTTTATTTTTATTTCCACGTAATATACCCATACCCAGTTTGTAGGGGCTTTATGTTTGTTTCTTTTCTCTCTACATTTAGCTCTACATCTACATTTGGCTTTTCTCCTAGCTGTGTTGGTTATGGAGATCCCATTTAGTACCTCTCAGCTGCAGCCCACTCACTGCTCATACACTTGCTCCCTCTCAGATTCATCAAGTCACTTCCCTTTCCCTCATTTGAATCCTTCACAGACTCAGTTCTCTGAACTTTCTACAGTAACTTTAGCAATTTTAATAACAGTATTAAGTGTTTTAAAACCATAACAGTTACCCAGTTACTGTTTCCTTTGCTCACTGTCCCTGTTCAGTGTCTATTTCCTGGAGTAAATTTCTTCAGCTCAAGGACTATGCTTTGTACTGAGCACATGGTACAACAAGTCCCTTAAAAATGAAAATAATGACAATTAGCATGAGGAAAAAAAGTGTGATGGCTTCTCTGTCGTACTGATGAAAATGATGGTAGTGAAACAACCTGGAATTGTCAGATATCCAGTGATTTAATGAACCTTGCCATGGTTCTCTTGATCTTTTACTATATCTCCATAGATTTACCACTTTATTTTTCAGTGTTGCTACATAGGCAAGGCAAATAGCTAATCTAAGCTTTTTATAATCATGTGGATATTTGATCACAAAAGAGTCTACAAAAATCTTCTTATAGCACCAGCCCTCTAGCTCCTGATTCTCTGTCAGAATGGTTCTCTGTAAAATCAAATTTTGCACCATTAAGTCATATGCCTCAGTTTTAGATTTGTCTTTTCCTCAGTTAACCTCATGCCCTGAATGCAAGCTTTTTCCTAAGGCAATCTCTTCAGTTAGGCTGTCAACCCAAATTTATTAGGACTTGGGAAATGGGCATCATCTTCTTTCAGCAGTCTTCACCAGATAAATCTCCTTAGTTCTTTACAGAATTCTTCACATGCTTTGGTTCCTGAATTGGCAGTAGACACTATGATTGGCACTATAAGTGATATTAGTGCTTTAATACTCTGAACCCATGGCTCTCTCCCTATGTTTTCAGCAAGCCCTACAACCTCATATTGCTGGACAAAGTAGCTGTGCCACAATGTTCTCCTCACTCAGTTTCCTAATAAACAAATGCTATTATGAAAAGGGTAGACATCTAACACTCACTGTGCATGACTATTTTTCAGTCATCATGCAAGAGCTCTGGCATTTCACTTCCTTTCCTTTTTTATTTAAATACCACAATGTTAGATAATTTTAAGTTGATAGTAATAGGCCAACTATTCCAGTTCCCTGTCAGTCAAGGATTTTGTATTGCAGTATGCTGATAAACTTCTTTGGCACTTTTGGGAAATGCTATTTGGTAAATTAAGAGTTTTTCTCTAACTGAAAGTAACTCAAAGTACTTCATATATTTGTGAAGGTGAAAACAAATGCTTCTTCCATTAAACATGTCTAAGTTACATCAGGAGGCAAATGTTTTAGTTTCATTTAGATACCAACCGACCTCTTCCTTTGTCATTGCTGGATTATATATTTTTCCCTTCCTAATTCTTCCTCCACCCTGCTCTCAATAAAACAACATTGTGAAACCAACATAGAAATGAAAAAAACACTAATAAATAGATCTCTGAAAAATTAATATCTTTCTGATTTCACTGTGATAATAATCACATTGCAAATCAGAATCTTTATAAGAAAGCATGTGCTAATTATAAAAAACCCTGAATATATTTATGAAAAGTATATTTTTGTCTCCCTAACTACCTCATAAACAAAATGGGGGAGAAGCAGCGTATTAAAATATTTTTCTTGTTACTCACGTTTGCAATCTTGTTTTTCACTAGGCATTGATTTGAGTATGTTTTTAGAAAACAAATAAACAAACAGCCCCCCCCCATTTAAAAGTGAGATATCTCTGATGTTCTAAGGTTATAAGACAGTTTTACCTTAAATATTTATTTTTATTTGATTTGGGTTTTGTTTTTATTGTTACAAGCTTGTACAGCATATTTCTGAGATCCGACATGACTAATCCCCTTAACAAAATAATAGAAAAACAGAGCTGACAAAAAGATATCCACAATGCAGTTAGGATTGCTTCAGACTTAAATATATGATATACACTCTGTGTGCTTAATCTCAAATTTTTATAATAGCGAGATTGAACACAAGCAAACATCAACAGGAAATGAGCACACAGACTAGAAATCATCATACTGGATGTGGAAATGCATGATTATAGTCTGACAGTATTCATTAAAGTATATCAGCATAAGAAAGCCAAATCAAGCAGTTATGAGATATACATAATCCACAAAAAGTGAGCAACCCACATCTTACCCACATCTAACTCATCCACTTGATTTAATAACTAGAACAAGTGTTCCCAGTAACTACAGCTCTGCTAGTCCAATTCACATGTTTATAAAGTTTTAGAAAATATTTTGCAAGAAAGTTGAACTGATCCTTGAAGTTAAGAAAGAGGCCCAATACTAAAAGGCAACGTGAGTTTACGGGAGGAAGACTGTATCACATAAACACTGCATTTTTGTTCTTGGATAACATTATTTATTCTACAGGTAAAATTCACATTGAGCATACCTAGATTCCAGCGCAATAACTGAACTACCACTGTAAAATGATTAATCAAATTAGCAGAGATGAGTGAAGAAAGTGTTAGCTAGGGAAAACACATCTCCTGTGGAGGGAAATTACCCTACATCCTGCTTAAATTTCAATTACTTTTCTTATGTTTTAGTTACTTTAAAGTGGATATTTTTTAAGGCTTTGGAAGCTTTTTTTTTCACATCCTCTTGCCCTGGAGAGATATTTTGTAGCATAAGACCAGAATCAGAGTCATGCTTTCTCTTGTCAGGTCCCCATCCTGCTTGTTACAGAAAGGAGAGAAGGAACTCTTGAAACGCCCAGCCCAGAGGTTCAGATGTCTGATGCAGGGCCTGGGTTGGTGCAGCACAGTTGACAATCTTAACTCAGTTTTATTGAGAAAAAGTCTGTTAAGATATGATATGGTGTTTTAGAGAAAGCCAGGTGATGTGAGAAAATTTAACTAAAAAACAAACAAAAAAAAGTAAAACCACAGAGTGCCACAGAGAAAAGAATTCAAGAAGAAATATACTGACAAGAAGAGGTACAAAGTCAAAAGAAAAATACAGAGAAGAGAATGATAGCAATGCAGCAACAGCGAATGTTCGCTGGTATGTTCCATGCTGGTCTGAGTATTTCTTTGTGATGTTTGAACAACAAATTCCAATCCCACACATTCTGAGTACTCAGATCTCCTGCCTTTAGGAGAAATATTTAAATTGCTAGATCTGCATATAAAAAAGTTACCACCACTGTCACATAGATTAAGGAACAGAGCATGACCACCAAATCAGACAGTAGATCTGGCAGAAGAAAAAAAAATATAAAAATAAAATACAGAAATCCCACATTTTCTTTATCCAAACAATGTTAAACAGGACATAACTGACTAAAAGCAGTCAGTTTGGCAGAGACAGGGTCCACAGTGGAGCCTCTATGGTATCCAGAATTAGAAAAAACACAGAAAGATTTTTGTAGATACAGTGTCCATGGAGGTCACAGGCACTTTTCCAGGCTTATTCTCCTGAATTTACACATAAATTTTGTCTAAAAGGTCGCTTAGGAACTTAAACTTATTTTCAGATTTCACTTCAAGTGGAGAATAAAATGCAAACAAATGCTTAGTCAGATGGCTGATTTTTTGAGAAAAGGTTAGAAAAATGTAGCTAATTTAACCTAAGGAAATGAATCCCACAAATATGACATATACAGGAGGAAAGGCATAATGGTTGCAAACCAAATGGATATAAATTGTCCATGGATAAATTTAGCCTTGAAATTAGAAGACCTTCCTTTCCATTAGTGATTTGTAGTTTGGAATATGATACAATGGGAGTGTGGTTCGGAGAAACACATTTGATTCCAATATATGATGTGATTGCCAACAAAGTCACTCAATGATTCATGAAATCCTAGCAGTATTACAAACTACACTTCTGTAATAGTACTCATGAGCAGAATGCATTATCCTATTAGCATTAAATAGATTCATAGAATTTAGTTGACTTTAAACATCGAGCTATCTTTCAGCCACGGAGGAGAGATTGTAGAAATCTTCAAAAACTGGTTCAGGTGAGTTTAAAGCATCAACTTATAACAAACAACAGCAAAAACTTCCTGCAGAATAAAGATGTTTGTCAACAGAAGGAGGAAGGGATTACCTTTTTAGCTTAAGAATGCCTTTTTTGTTCAGTAAAGTTGCAATGATGAGATTGTTATCTGAACAATGCAAAAAAATTACCATCTTTTACCTTTTCTCACGTAAAGATTTTCAGTATGTGATTGAGAAAGACCAAATTATCTCAGCATCTCATTGTCACTAATTGATAAGTTTACTTTTAAGCCATCATAACTATGAAATATGTTATTTTCAACTATCTCTTTTTCTTACACACCGACTGATAAAGGAAGAGAGTTGAAAATACTGCAGCAGACTACCAAAAAAGCACAGAGGAATTGGTGTTTCACCCATGTGTCAGGAATTATCTGTTCCTTAATTTTAATAGCACTGGGACTGCTGAATATTCCACTCAATTATGAACAGATGAAATACAGAATATGACAGCACAAAGATGACCTACTTCAAGTGATGACAATTCTTAAATGGGTATGCCCTTATCTTACTTCAAGATACATCTCAACACCTTCAGAAAAAGCTCAAATTTTGTGTATTTTCAGCAACTGCTCTGTTTGGGAATTTTTATTTTAGCAATTAAATTTAATAGGTAATAGGATTTTTATGTGTATAGTGTCTGTGTATAATTTAATTTCCTCTAGTTATTTTGTCGAAGGCCCTTAGAGGCTTAGAATCATGTTGTCAATGCACAAAAATGTATCACTAGTGTATATATACATCATCACAGATGTGAAAGAAGCAAAACTGTTGAAAGATAACTGCTTTTTTATTGAGGAAGGGGAACATCACTCTGTTTTTACTCTTCATCTAACTGCACTATAATATGTTTGTTGCTTTTTTTCATGCATAATTATAACAAGATGATTAAAAGTCCTCCTTTGTACTGGTAGGTTTAGCTGTATGGGTGCCGTTGCCCAAAACAAAGGAATAAGCCTTCCTCATTCTTACACAGAGAAATTCCCATCAAGCATTTCACTACCTCCGGTGACCACTTCTTCTGTTACCATGGTAAAACCAACACCAATGAAGGGAAAAACAACAAAGTGAATATAGGCATCATTCAAAGGCTAACCTTTTGTTTCTTAAACCTTGAATATTGGCTTCTACAAGAAAATATGCATGAAAATCAGCTTTCTGTCCTTACACGTCAATGACAACACAATTTTCACATTAAGCAGTATTCTAATCTACAAAGTCCATCTCAGCATGGTTTCAATATTATTTTGGTATCTCATTTCACTCAAAAAAGGTCATTGAGGATAGAGAATTTACTTGAAGGATAAGAAGATAATATTTACATTATAAACATATTTCAGTGTATATCTGACAATCAGAGTCATATGACAATTGCTACAATGACATTCTTTTTCCCAGGTTCTTTTAAGGAGATTCCCAATTAGATGATTAAACCAATTTCACCTTGCTTTCATACAGGACAAATGACCATGCTGTTGTGTATGAATTAACAGCAGTATATGACCTCTATTTTCATTATTCTTAACTTGCTTTGATAGTATTATAGTTCTTCCATTTAGATCATATAGACCATATAAATCCAAGGTTGTGTTAGAGTCTGAAGTCATAATTTTGTAGTAAACATTCAGTTTTATTAAATGGCAATTTACAAACTAGTTTAGTCTGAGCTTTAAAAATATTAGGCTACTGTAGTCCTTCTTGGCTATATGTAGATGTTTAGTAGCCTCGGTATGCTCCTTTGTATCCTTTATTACAGCAATCTCAAAGAATAACTGTTTTCTTTGCCTTCTAGCAGCTGAATCATTATTCCCCACACAACTGGTCAGCAGAATACGTGAGTATTCCCATCCCATCCTTGCTATTATTTGTTCTGAACTGACAAAATGTCTAGTGTCATGGATGGCACTAAAACAACAAACAATACCATCCCCTGAAGAGTTTGTGGTCTATTCACTTCTGTATTCAATGCTGACCTTTTGCAAACAGCCTAGAGAAAATAGGTTTTGTTCAAAAACTAGGGCTTAGCTATGGAACTAGATTCTGTAGTAAAAAGAAGATCCATTTTTTTATCACATCTCACAATATATATTTGATTATAAACTACAAATACAACCTTTTTATCTGAGCCTTTATGGATCATATTTATAAACAGCTTAACCATTCTTTTTTTTATTTTGGTCACTCCCAGTAGAAATACAGAGACAACTGATATATATAATTTCTCTGAAAAGTCATTTTGCATTTTGTTTGCTCTTGCAAATCAGATAATCCTAAAACTAATGTGTAGCTCAAATATGCTTTGCAAAAACAAAATTCTGGGGTATGACAGCTTGAAATACGCCTCTCTTTTGTCCCTATTTTATCTATTAATGCATCAATAGTCCTTTTAATGAAGAGGGATCTGCATGCTAATTCACATAAATGGAAGAGGCTGATCAAGACTTTAAGTGAAATACTATGGAGAAAGACTGAAATACTGAAAAAATTTTTAAAAACTGATGTTTTTTTTACTCCTAGCTCCATCCACTGTCATCTAAACTAAATTTTAAATACTTAACTGAGGAGCTAAAGTTAGGAACCTGGCTACTCAAATTCAGTCATCAGGCTATGGGATGTTATCTCCAGATATGAACACCACTGGTTGTCTGATTACTGTACCTATTGCTGATTAGGGAGCAGCCAACTGTGCTCCACAACTGTGCTCCTCACTTCAAGGATGAATTTGAGATTTGCACAGAGCCTACACTAAGCTCCAAAGATAAACCTTTCTTAAAAAAACAGCCTGAAGTAAGGACCTAAATCTGTAATCTGATCCTTAAATAAATGGTCTGATTTTCAAAAGCTCTAAATACTTGAAGACACTTCCACTGTCTTCCATTTTTTCAATTTATCTCTTCTTATTTGAACGTTTTTAGTCAGAACCACAGCATGCATGTCTGTTTCTTCAGACTGGTGACCTGTCACTAGTGGGGTTTCACACGGCTCCATCTCAGGCCCTGTGCTCTTCAACATCTTCATAAATGACTTGGACACAGGACTGGGAGGGATACTAAGGAAGTTTGTAGATGACACAAAACAGGGAGGAGCTGACTTCCTCAAAGGCAGAGAGGCTCTGCAGAGAGACCTCAACAAATTAGAGTACTGGGCAATCACCAATCATAGGAAGCTCAACAAGAGGAAGTGCCGGATCCTGCACCTGGGATGGGGCAACCCTGGATGTACAGACAGACAGGGGAATGGGATGCTGGAAGACAGTGCTGGGAAAGGGACCTGGGGGTCCTGGTTGATGGTAAGTTGAATATGAGCCAGCAGTGCCCTGGCAGCCAGGGGGGCCAACCATGCCCAGGGGGGCATCAGGCAAAGCATCACAAGCCAGGTAAGGGAGGAGATTGTCCCGCTCTGCTCAGCACTGAAGCAGCCTCACCTTGAGTATTGCAGCAGTTTTGGGCACCACAATGTAAGAAATATATTAAGCTATTAGAGAATGTCCAAAGAAGAGCAACAAAGATGGTGAAGGGCCTTGAGGGCAAGCTGTGTGAGGAGTGGTTGAGATCACTTGGTCTGTTCAGCCTGGAGGGGTTAAGACTGAGGGGAGACCTCATTGCAGTTGACAGCTTCCTCATGAAGGGAAGAAGAGGGGCAGGCATTGATCTCAATTCTGTGGTGACCAGTGACAGGACCCGAGGGAATGACCTGAAGCTCTGTCAGGGGAAGTTTAGGTTGGATATTAGGGAAAGGTTCTTCACCCAGAGGGTGGCTGGACACTGGAACAGGCTCCTCAGGGAAGTGGTCACAGCACTAAGCCTCACAGAGTTCAAGAAGTGTTTAAATGATACTCTCAGGTACATGATGTGACTCTTGGGGAGTGCAGCCCCTCCTGTGCAGGGTTAAGGCTAAGAGTTGGACTCGATGATTCTTGTGGGTCCCTTTAACTTGGCATGTTCTGTGATTCTGTGCTTCTGTGATTCATCACTTATGTTTATTTTATCATTTCAGTTTATTAGCAATGATTTATGTATAATGTTTGCTTTCAGTGTCATGTGACTGATATATGAATCCTTTAGGTGCCTGAAAATGAAGGGGAAAGGGAAAGAAACAAGCAGACCAAAAAATGGGAAGGAAACATGCTATTCTCAAGGAAGCAACCATAGGTCCAGCAAAAAGGGAAGAAAAGGTCCAGCATAAAGGGAAGGAAAATCTCTCACCTGGCTTTGGAAAACTATATTCATTATTAGCTACATATACAGCAAGAAGTTTGTATGTAACCATTTGCTGATATACTGGCAGCTGCCATATCAGTAAAGAGATAAAAAAGTAAACAAAGGAAGTAGATATTACACCCGTGCAGAATGGCCATGACTTTGTGCAATATGGTACGTGCTGAGAAGCCCACAGACCCTCCAGCAACTTCTTTAGTTCTTCCCAATGGACATCTCTCCTAAACACCCTAAAGGAGGAAGTGAGAACCCTACTGAGCAACCTGCTTTAAGATCATGCCATGGGCAGCGTGGAGAGATGGCAGAGCACAGAAGCACAGAAATAGTCACACCTGTCATCTCCTGCAAAAACACTGCCTGCTTTTGCAACATATGGGTCAGAATAACACTTTATCATTAGGTGTGGCCACTTTCACTGATAAGAGCTAATTCCCAAGCTTTGAGGCAATGCAATCTGAAGTCTAGGGAAAAGCAAAGAGAGAGACAAGGTGCAGGTGTGAAAGGGGAAAAACAAGTTTTTTAGTCTCTTGGTTTCATCCTCCTTTGCGATTTATCCTGATTATCTCTCAGGAAGACTGTGGTGACATGTTTTAAGTAACAATAATCTTTTCTATATGTTGATGCCTTAAGCCCCTAATGGTTTTTTGTTTTTCTAATATTTGTAAGACTTGTAAGTTTTATAAGTAGGTTTTAAAAGCAGCAACCCCCCTCCCTCCTTTGTCCCTTGTCCCTTGTCCCTTTCCCTAGCGTCCTTGTTTACACATTCCTTAACCCTCTTACCCCATTCTATGCTCCCTATATCAATCCTACTCCTGAACACAGCAGAGATGTTTAGTCTCTCGTCAAGGCAAGGCCTAGATTGTTGGCAGAACAGCATATCAGGGCCTAAACCGCAGAATACGGTCAAGAATTAGGTAACTATGTACCCTTTGTGCTCTGATGAAGACAAAGATGGGATGAATAGGGGGTCCTGAAATACACCCCAGACCCATTTTCAGGAGGTGGACCCGGGGCGGACCAGAGTAAAGGCCACAGGGTGGACACATCAGGGATTGGATTGATGGTGTTATAAAATGTAACCTCTCAGGCACGACCTGCGCGCGCGTCGTGTAACATCTTAGCCTTGGCAAAATATCTCACCCCTAATTAACTGCTCTGGAGATTTTTTCAGCATCAAAATTCCATGGCAACAATGTCCTACTCATTGTTTTGACCTTGCAGTTTCCTGCCTACAATTCTGCCCTTGTGAAGCTACACAATAGGAAATATTGGAAATGTTGTCTTAAAACGAATATGCCATTTAGTCAGCAAGATAATCCTGTCAAACATTGTAACTCAAAAAAGGGGAGCATGCTGCGTACCTCCCTAATTTGGCAAGTATGTACAGAAAGAATTAAAAATAAAACATTTTTCTTGGGAAACTTCAGACCAATATTCATTAAAAATTCTTCTAAATATTTCATACAGAAACATGCTTGCAATCTGTTTAAAAGCATAACATACTGTAATGCTATAGTATGACTTAAAACAGATGTTTTCTTGGTGCAATGAAAAGCGCAAATAAATCCTATATACTCCAGCAATCATGCATAATAAGCCTGAGTTTACTTTCAGGAGACATAATAAAATTATGCAAAGAAAATACCAAATAATCTAAACTCATATAAGTCTGTCCCAAACCAATGTACTGCTAACTCTCAATTTAAATATTAAAGATAGGAGGACAAGACAGGTTTTAACTGTTAAGGGGAAAAAAAAAAAAAAGACCATTGAAATGAGGGAACTTATATTTCCTGTCTCATTAGTGGTAATAAATCTTTCATAGCTGCTTGGAAGTACATAAGGGCAATGCCCCAAAATATTGAGTTGAACTATGGTAGGAATACTCCATTTCCCAATGGACTAGCAATGCAAGTAATAGACACATGCTCTTACCTCATGACCAGGTTTTGTAGTCAGGGTAAATCCTCAAACTATACCATCTACAAAATGGAACTTTTAATAATATTAACTGTATTTTATGATTAAATATTTGTTTCTTCAAGGCAGAATAAATTTTAATTAAAAATCCATAATTATTTCTAAATAAAAATACCAAACATTTCCAATCTCCTGGAATTCTGCATTAATTACTTAATCTGTTTTTGCTTTACCCTTGTAAAACTTAGTTTTTCATATGTCTCAAAACACAGACAGAACTGCTTTAGTGATTATAAAGTGGGGAAAAAAAATCTACACAGATAGCAAAAAATGAAGTGCCTGCAAAAGAAGCTCCCTGCAGTCCTTAGTTGCCCTTTCACTACCTTTTGCTGTCTTCAGAAGGAAAAAGAATCCTCTTGAAGCAACTACATTAGCTCAGCTTTAATAGTAATTACACAACTACTTATATAGTTAAGATGATTCAGAATTTTCCCTTGATGAGAGACAGGGGATCCCTCACACGTCTTCAGACAATTGAAGTAAGATATTAAATTTTGCATGACAAGGGCAAATCCATAATCTTACACACAGAAATGAATGATACACAGACAGACGTTCACACACATACACACGCATGCAGCTCACTATAGGAAGCCAAATAAACTCACTCAATATATTAACAGATACTTATGGCCAGAAGGGGCCATTATTCTCAAAAGATTTGATCCTTTAATGCCAGAATCCATTTAGTTTCACCAAGAGTTTTCTATTCCAAACCTTTCAGCATTTCTTAGAAAGATATGCAAATTTATGGGGAAGGATTTCTCTATCTTCAAAGTTCCAACAATTATTCCCTCTGTAGAAATTTTTGTACATGTTGACTCTTAGACGGCAAAAAAAAAAATACAAAAAAATTAGTGCAAATATGAATTTTAATTATATTTGTCTTTCTAAAGGATCATAATAAAATTTTAAAAATGTAAACTTTAAAGGAAGTAATGCAAGACCAAAATCCATGTGAAACAAGCTCAGCACTTTCCTACACCATGTAAATGAATATTATACTCAAAGACCCTTTTGGCAACAAATATTGCAGTCACTTTGAAATTAAAATAGCTTCTGTTTTAAACTACACAAAACTCTACAATGATAATGCTAAAAATTATAACAAATATGGCACTATTTACTTTGAAATCACAGATTTTCTATTTACATTCATTGTGTTGTTATTATTATTAATATTATTAATATTAATATTATTGTTATGCATTATGTATTTACACTTAATAGTTTTGTACCTCAAGTCAGGTTTGACAAGCCTTATTCCTGTGGTTGACATCACATTTGTGTCATTCTTACAATGTCAGCAGAAACTGCAGGGAAGGTTATCTTTCATCTTGAAAGCATGGCCTGTCTTCAACCATGTTTTTAAATGGTATTTGATGCTAAAATGTCCTTAGCAAACTTTTAGAAAAATTGCAAAATGCAGAAAAGTTTTAGAAACATTTTAAAATACTTTTAATACAAAATGTTACTGGGTTCTAAGGTTAGCTGCTTTCTCTACTCCATGAATAAGAACCCATCTGTCCTTTCAGAAGTAAACAGTTCTCTTTAGTTCTACATCCAAACTATTAACATCTGTCACAAGAAAACAATCAAAATTTTAATTCTTCAAACCTTAGACTGAATTCCATCTTTTTATCCCCCATTAAAATTCTCAAAATGGCAAAAAAAACCCCAAACCTTGCAAATAAGAGCAACATTCAGTTGAAGTTTTATGTTGTCAAATGTGTTGCTTTTATTCAGAATAGACTGATATTATTTTCTCATTAAAAGTCAATTTTCAAGTCTTAATTAATCTTGAAGTGCTTGCTCAACCCTTGAAACACTTTTCTAAAGAACCTGTTTGCATCATAGATAACATAATATGATGTAATCATCCAGAAAGAGTGATACTGAAGTCAGCTTCTAATTAATTTAATTGTAGGTTCCCCATTAAGTCAAGAACAAACATCTGGACATAAAAATGACAAAAAAGTGAATAGCTCTCAGTGGTTTGATGAAAAGTCAAAATCATGCTTTTTTTTTTTCTGGAAAAGGCTTGTTAATGAAAAAAACGTGTTCATCTTTGTTCTGTAGGGTATAACAGCCCAAATTTGTCCAATGGAATTCCGGTGATTAAAGTAAACTGAGAGTCTTACCCTGATAGCATCTCCATTGTTCTATGTAAAAATACTGAGAAAAATGATACATCTATTTTTATTGTTATTTTTTTTCTTCTTCAGAGACAGACACAGAGTTTTCTTTGCTATTTATAACCTCTCCACTCTCCCCAGGATATTCCTACAATGAATGGTCTGAAAGCAATGAAATAACTACACTGTACCAAAAAAAACCCTCCTGTGGAATGGACTTTGCGATGATCTCTAAATCTTCTGATTTTTTAAAGATTATCACAATTTCCAGAAAAAAACCCAAACATACAACCTAACAGCCTTTTGGTAAAAAACATTCAAAATAATTGTTTAGCTCTTGGCTTTGTGGTACCTGAATAACTCAGCTAGTTTACTCTTACCTTAATTCGTCATTTATAAAACCATGTTTGGTCTATTGGTTTGTTTTTTCTTCTAAAGAGAAGAAAATTCTATTCCATCTTTGGAATAAAAATTTACTTATAGTTTTATGCAACTACATAGTTTACATTAGAAATTCTCATTTATATTCTAACTTTTTTCTTCAATCATGTATAGCATGTGAGCCAATTAAAAAAAATAATAAAAAAACCCTTTTTTGGTAAAATAGGTATCTGCCTGAATAAAAAAAAATCAATTATACTATAACTTGGTAGAAATTTTAAATAACCACAGACAGCAAGAGCTTTTGTTACCATCTGTTACAGAGAGTTGCAGATATAAATGCATGAAGAGTGTATTACAGAGATCATAACTCCAGATGTATGGCACAGAGAATTCACATTGCATCCTAAAACACAACAAAAATTATCATATCTGTATTATGGTCCGTGTAATCAATTCTCAAGCCTTTGACACTGGAATAATATGCAGTGTGCTTGTAAAATGAACCATTTATGGAGCTCGCTTCAGAAAACATCTCTAAGTAATGAAGTGGAAAGTTCACATCTGTCTTCAAGGGCAGAACTGGAAGCAGTTTATAGTGTGCAGAAGTGAATTTTTTTGTACATCAAACCAGATAAAATTATGTCCTCCAATCATCTGAATTTAATATAAATCCAGTCCTTTGGAAACAACCTTTTTTATTTAAAGATGGTACTTGGATACAACCATTCTAATTATTCTGCAAAAACAACTAAACAGACTTTTTGTTAAAAAAAGCTTGAATTTTTACTGCTGCATTTTCAGCTATTTTGCAGTATAAATTTAGTGTCATATAAGCCACCTAAAAAAAAAAATCCATTGAAAAATGTTTAAATTACACTGGTATCTGTAAAAAAAATAAATTTGTGATGATAGTTATTTCAATTGATTATTATTCCATAATCGTGTTTGGGAAGTTAAACCATACCCAAAATGCCTACCTAGACTCATAAAATTCACCATTCTTGGGTTCATGTTGGAGATCTTATTGTTGATTGAACATTTACCGGTGTAACCAATCTGACAGATTGATTTTATCATGGTATTTATCAATGTTTTGCTTAAATCTCCCTGATTATGCTACATTGGCAATTAGAAAAAACTATTCTGTAATGATTCATTAGCTACTTTTCCACCATAGTTAAAAATGTACATTACAACTCTAATGTATTATAGTAAAACTGTAGCTCACTCAAAGCCATAGTGTTGTCTACTCTCCTATATGGTTCCGAATCATGGGTCATCTACCGCCACCAGCTACGTCTCCTAGAACGCTTCCATCAACGCTGCCTCTGTTCAATCTTAAACATCCACTGGTCAGATTATGTGACCAATACTTCTGTTCTAGAGCAAGCAGCTGTCACAAGTATTGAGGTCATGTTACTGAGAACGCAGCTGCGATGGGCAGGGTACGTCTCCAGGATGAAGGACCACCGCCTCCCTAAGATCCTGCTTTGTGGTGAACAAGAACTCCCTGACACAACATCTCAGCCTTGGCCATATTGATCACCATAACTGGTCTATTCTGGCCTCAAACAGGGAGGCCTGGAGACACACCATCTATAACGCAACAGACTCCTTCAAGAACACACGCAGGATCACTCTCGAGGAAAAAAGGCAACGCAGAAAGAACCGTGTCTTGCAGAATACACCATCTAAGGAGTCTTTCTGCTGTGCCTTTTGCAATCGGATATGTCTGTCATGTATTGGCCTCATAAGCCACCAGCGTGCCTGTAGCAAATGTGGATAGAGCCTTCCCAAATCTTCGTTCGCGAAGCCTCGCCATGATGAGCTCACTCAGAAATTACCGGCTCTTTTCAGTTCTCTCCTTCTAATAGACTATTTGCCCAGCAAATCTTCATGGGACATTGCATCTTACAGAACTAATTCCTTGATATTTTTAATAAGTATATTGTATAATACTGCCAAAACATTCTTTAGAAAGGACTCATGGGAAATGTATTGCTGTCAATAATCATTAGTGAATTTCATTGGTGATGTTGATCATGCCAGTAGGAAAACAAAGCTGTATCTGCAACAAAATTGCATATTTTATGACCAAAAATAATTATCTAGGTAATTGCAGAATAAACTGTGCTGAACACATGAAGACAGAGAAGAACTAAGTCTGGCTATGTCTGGTTTTATATAAAAGCATTCACTGAAATAAATCAGCAACCCCCGTGAACTAATTTAAAAAAGCACATGCACAAATAAAAGTAGAAAATGGTTTATGGGTTTATCAAAAAGCTGAATAAACCAGCAAACTCCATAATTACAAAAGCTGAGGAAAACAGACTGCACCACAGCGCAAGGCTTGAAAGGATGAATGCTCAGAAACAGGCATCACTGGAAAAAACTGGGAACCCTACTGCCGGAGGATGAAGCACAATAAAACCCACAGGACTTGGGCGACTCCAAGTTTACAAAGAACATCTTTTACTCTTATTCCATCCAAAAGATCCTTGTCAGAAAAAAAAAAAAAGGGAGGGGGGAAAGAGTACCGCTTTATTTATTTATCATGTTTTGATAAGTAATTTCTGTTATATAACATCAGTAAGTATGGTAAAATATACTCCCTTTAGAGCTTCCTGTAAAACCAGATGAACCCTCTAGAAAGTTGTATGTTTGCTAGTTTGATTTGAAAATTATGTCCTTTTGAATCTATTGTCAAAGCTTTATGTCTGCCAAAGCAGAGGTTGAAAAATGATCAAATAATCACAGAAGTTTAAATAGAATTTTTTAAGAACTTAATATGAATGTGTTTTAATCAAGATGTCAACGGGACTGCCCAGAGCATGCATGCTTGATAGAGTCTTTTCTGTGACCAATCAGGAAATAAGCTCACTGAGTTTCCAGAATTTATGGAGATAAGAAAATATCTCCTACCCATTCTAAATAAAAAGACTATAAGCAGATAAAAGATGTAAATTAAGCTCTAGAAATTATAAGTCATATTGAATATCATGCCGTATTTCAAACTCAGGCTACTTTTCTTAAATCCCACTCAAAAATGTGAATGTAGTTTATATTTGCTGTCCAAAATCACCCACAATCCTCCTCAAGCCAACCCAGATTGGTTCTACTTGGTTTAACTTCTTCATGTTAGACTGGAAAGTGTCATCATCCTACACCGTCTTTACAATGATGAAAGGCATAAAATATTTCTAAAATGTCTTCTTCTGAAAAAACTGCACGACCACATTATATTTTTAATGAGCCACTAAGAGACAGCTAAGGGAAGCAAAAAAAAAAATCCCGTAGAACGAAGCAGACCAAGGGAACCTGGAAAATGCCATTTGAGGGCAACAGTGAGACTGTGTTTTGGGAAGCTCAGAAAACTGGTACATTTTCTGTGCTATCTTCTGTTCTCATTACAGCTTGACAATTTGCACCAGAAAAAAATTAAGTTTTTGATATTTGCTGGTCTCATTACAATCTATGTGACAAGAAGGCATTATAAATTTGCCATTTTCTACCCCTTTTACAGTCATTGTTACAAGAATAAATTATATCAGCATTCATGGCTGACAGTTTATCACTCTGTGCACAGATACACTAGGCAGATAAGCATAGTGACAAATGTCACATTTGTCTGGTGAGATTTACAAGTGTCATTAGTAAAACAGAGACCTTTGCCAATTTATGCTAAAGTCATGTCAAATATAAGTAAACATGAGGCTAATCTACAGAGTTCGATGAAAAAAATAAAAAAGAGAATCTGGTGCCACAACAGATGAGTTGAAAATAAATAATATTTATCTCTCTCTTCTTTAGTCTTTCCACCTGACCTAGGCTATTTATTATAAGTTCCATTCAGTTTCTGCGGACCTGATTTATGTTTTCTAAAATACCATTCCTTCTTCAGACTCTACCATTCTTTCTCCTGTCCTACAGGGATGGTGATGTGCTGCATTAAGACAGTTTGCTCATTTCACGATGTCAGAGTCCTGCTCAGATTTTAATTCACAATGCTCATAAAAAAAAAGGACCATTACAGCATTCTGTGGAATAATCAAAATGTAATTGCAGAGGTTATGGTTTATTTTAGACCATGTAGTGAACCCAGACACAAGCCCAGAAACTGACCTCTAGTCTAACATCTGTATTTCCTCTTCCTCCATGCTCACATTAATTTTGAGGAAAACCAATTTTATATTTTGGTAGAAATGTCCCCAAATGTTATAAACTCCTGTTTTCTATGGTATTCCAGAAAAGTGTCAGATAAGAATGTATAGATCATTTCTCATCAGTGAATACAACTCTTATTAAGACCTTTTTTTAATTCTACTTAGGGAGCGTGTGGCCATTCTAAATAACAAGGTTAAAGAAAAAACTCAGACAAACTCCAGTTAGCTCTCCAAAAATATTTTAATACAATTATTATTTACCCAAAAAAAGATCTTTAGATTATAAACACTTTCCAGTCTTGAGGTGGTAAAGAGCATTTGCTGATTTACACGATACACATCTAGAACAGATGCACAGTGGTGACTGTTGTAACATTCAAAAATGGTTAATGTGCTCCAATGCACATCAGTAATTGCCAATGGAAAAGAAAATTCCATTAAATCTGGCAGGTATCTTCGAGTTATGTGTTTCCCATGAAACACCTCTGAACTGTTAGAGAATCACTGTGATTTAAGGTAGGTCTGTTGAAGTTCATCATAAACAGATGACTTAAAATTAAGATACATAATGTTATAAGGTAAAGAAATTATTTCCTGTGCAGAACTTGTGATCTGTTCAGCCCACAGTGGCTGAAGAGAACATTTTAAATGCTCTGAGTGTAGGTATGCATGTTACCTGCAAATTTTAATCTTCTAGGTCTGTAGTCAGTACAAAAACCACACAAACTTGACATAAAAATTAAATATTCTAATTTAACACCTGGACTCACCATAATCTTAATAGTTAATTTGGCAGATCTTATTTTAGTATTGAATAAAAAAGATAATGGAAAAAATTAATGTGAAAGTGCTAGAAAGACAACTTTTGAAAGCTGCTTGGCCTCTCTTCTGGAAAATACAAAAAAGAACAAAGAACCACAGAACTGTAAATCTGTCTCCCCTCTTCAAATGTACAAGCTCCTCAGCTAAAGGAGTCAGAACAGATGTCACTTGGACATTAATCTCACCAGACTTGAAACACCTACCAATATATCTGAGCTACTTACCCTAAACTAACTTTACAGTTTATGAAGGAATCATGCATAGCACGAACACAAGTCACTGCCTTATTTATCTGTCTTGAAATTAGATACAACACAGTCCTAAAACACTTTAAGGAAGAAAATTAGATGTTAAATCTGTAACCTGCTGAACCATTACACCATTTCATCTCGAGGTACCAGTCATGTTTTTTACCATCATTCTCTCTTATGGGTAGGTCTCCATGGTCACATCTTAAAACAAATGGGTCAAGGTTTGTTCCCTAAAGCTGAGTTCAAGTGGCACAGCAGAGCTCCTGTCTGTATGGCTTTACTATCCTTTCTCCCTAAATTCAGTTCAGTCAAAACCAGAATGACTCCATCCAGACTGGCTGTTGGGAGTGTTTTGCAAGCCACTGTGACAACCATGACCATAAACTGACCTGGATTTTGGCTTCAGGCTAGCGCTTGTTCCTCAACTCATACTTAGATTACTAATAGTATATATTGCTTATGGTCTCATTATATCCACTATGTTGGGCAACAACATTATTTCAATATACCAGTAAGACTATATTTTTTTGTAATTATTTCATTAAATATTTCAATATATTCAGGAAAAATCTATGTTTTAAAACAGATTGAAGGAAATTGTTATCTCTGACCAGCTTTAGCACTGTAGCTGAAAACAAAACCAGACAGATTCTCCTTTCTAATTAAAGAATAGATTTTACTTCTGAATGAACACTATAAATGAATTTGCTCGTGTTTAATTTGCCTCAAATTAATGATAAACTGTAAACCAGCATAGGATAGATGATTTGCATTACAGATCCACTCTTAAAAGAGCATAGTTTGTGATTACTACAATTTTCAAATAATCCCATACAACAGAAAGCAATTAATAACATTTCGGAATAATAATAGCCATTTCTGAAGACACAAGTTTTATTTTATTATCCTTTTTATTAATTTTTCTAGGATGGCAGCCTTCTTGAGAACATGCTGGTTTGTCAGGTTAGACATGGCTCATTGAAATGAAGTTCACTGAGAAGTCCAGAAGTCACCGAAGTCCAGAGAATCAACCACGTATTTCTTTTCACAGAATTGATTCTGACTTAAGATAAAATTCAAATCAGCTTTACAAGTATAATCAGAGACACACAGGCATCAGTTTGTGTTTTATGTGATTTTAAAGAAGATGTAAATATGGTCATAGGTACACTTAAAACATTAGTTCAAAACTATAATAAAAATGGTCAAATTTACTATTCTACATCATCCGGTTCCCTTGTAGGTTATACCTACAAGGGGATACTTCTAGAGTATACCGCTACTTTTTCTGTATAGAACAATAAACACTGAACAAATCTGCGTATTTGCCTTTTTAATGTCTGAAACTGACAATATGAAGGTACAAAGCCCATTACAAATCGGAGCTAAACTAGTATATTCTTATAACACAAAAACTGCAGAATACAGTAGCACTCACAGCATTCATATTCAAAGATGCATCTGTACCAATAGAAAGTGTGGTTACATATCTTTGAAAACAGTTTGCACAGTTCATAGTGCCTTACTGATAGAGTGCACTGAGATTTTTATGTCTGACATGCCACAAAATGCAGTAATTCCCAGTAATTCTGTTCCAAGAAATGGGAACAGAACCTTTAGCTTCAATAGGAAACACTCCAAAGAACTGACTGGATTCTAGGGAGAGATTAATGTTTAGCATCTCCTTTGTTATCGCTCAGACAAGTTAAGGTTTTTGCCTTTTCCTACCCCTATAGAAAGTGGCTGACAGAAGCAGGATTTCCCCGTTTTAGCCATCTGCTGAAATGCTTTTAATGAAGGTTGAAAGAGTAATTCATACATTTTTCTTACTATTGAGATAAGGTCAGAGGAAATCACTTCAGACTATGGAAATTTCTCCTTGTTCACTTCTGCAGGAGGTAAATTAAATCTGAGGTTTCTTTGAGGTTCAGCAGGACTGGAATCACTGCACTTTTCATGGAGATACACAATGCTTGATACACTCTCTGACATGGTCCCACCTGAATAATTTAAGTATTATATCATAAAATGTTTACTCACTGACATGAACACTATACTAAATGGGTAAAAAAAGGGGTATGATTAACATATCTCTAGTTCCTATGGTTTGAAAGAGACAAATTCTCTGTACGATACATTTTCAACAAATAATTCTGTGAGCACTTGCTCTAAAAGGTCAAGAAAAGCTTACATTTTAACACAGATATTTAGGAGCTACTTTATATTTTTTAACATAAATATAATTTTTTAATTCATTTTACAACGTTAATTATATAGAAAAACTATAATACTGAAAAAAAAAGAAATAATTTAAGTTATCCACTCCAGAATTTACAGAAATGTGAAGAATAGACCTTTCCTTGAATCAGGTAGAGATTAAATATGAAACAGTCTCTTTCAAAGAGTTGCAAAATTTCTGACGTGGAATATTTTGTAATAGTCAAGAGATTAGGGTAGTAAAGACTTCTTGCCGAGTTCCGAATGAACATTTCTCTAACATTTTTGTCATGTCTAAAGTTTAAAATCTTTTTGTTCCTATGGAGTAGTTTTATAATTACTGCCCAACTACAGTCTTACTTTCTTGTTAAGCAGCATTCAGAAAATATTAACTCACTTCCACTCTAGAGAACTTATTTGATGTTTATTTAAGCATTGAATTTAATTCAGCAACATTTCCATTAAAGTTTTTAGACAGCCTCTCTCTCACTGACATGCACAGAAAGAAAGAGGAAGAAAATAGCAAGAGGAAAAGATAAGTGCACTAAGAATTTCCATTTCCAGAAGGGTGTTATGAAAGACACCGATTAATCTTATGTGTCTGAAGTGACAGCCAGTGTGCAAAGACACGATTACTTAACACTGATAGAAACTGTCAACCAACAGGACATTTAAGGAATATTTTTGTGGTGCTCAGAGATTAACTGACAAGCTGCTGCATGGGGATGGGAAATGTGTATGTTCATGTAAAGAAACAGCTTTATGTGAGTGATTCTTTTCAGGGAAAATGCTTTGAAATAAATAATGACAGTGTAATTTCTTCATATTGCCAGAATGTGAAAATCCACAAACATAAGAGTGCAAGACACCACGTTCTACTGGGAAGTCTTTTCACTTAAAAGAATACACAATCACTCCAAAAGGAGCTGGAAGACATGAGCCAGTATCTACAGGAGGCCTGTGCCTTCTGAATTGCAAGGCACAAGCAAAGAATGATACTCCAACACGACTGAAATGGTATCAGCTGCTTATGTTTAGTCACCTGGATCCTAGTCTAGAGTTCTGATTTCACATTATAAAGAGCTCACACTAAAATAGATTCTTAGTGGCACCTCTCTAAGCCACCTAACTCCTTCTCTAGGCTCAGTAGGTGGTCTGACTGGATCTGCACTTACTGTAATAGGAAGCTGCATACCTACTTGTAGGCAACTAAATTTAGAGATAGTAATCTCTATCCAATTCCCACTCACTCTCATAAGACACAGTGAGCCCCAGGAAGAGAATGGGAAAACTCAAAATTTGATCCTAAATTCTAGCCATTTCTTCGTTGAGCTTTGTAATACAAATGTGCACCCAGTATAGTACAACCTGTGAGTTCAAATTGGTTTTAAGATATTTTTAAAAAAATGCTAAAAGATTCAAATATAATTTAAAATAAGAATAAACAGAATCCAACAATGATGAATCCAACAATCCTTCGAATGACGACAGAAAATATGTGGCAGATATAAAATGCAGTCTCACAGGTCATATTATTATCTGGTGTAAAAAGTAGTGACATTTCTACTTCAATTTCTGTTTATTAAGAAGTAGTGAAAAATTTGTTAGAAACATCCTGAGTTATAGAAAAAAACTCCTACAAGTATTTATATGCAAGGATTCACACACATCAGTGAACAAAATCACGATATGGTGCTTAACGAACAAGCTCTAATTAGATAAGCTTGTGCAAGTACCAGCATGTGCACTTTCAGCCCATTCCATTACAAATTAAAACACAATAGTTCATTGAGATTACACTACTTCTACCAATGTTTAGTCTAATACATTTTAGTACAAAATAAGGATTAGCTGAGAATAGCATTATGAGCAATCAAGTTACTGCAGTTTGGCTTTCAGTGTAGCCACACCACATGACTAAATCTTCATTTCCATTCTGATTGAATCTTAAAAAATGCAGTACACTCATATTTTAGGTCACATTTGTAACAATTAAAGTTATCCTTTTTATCAGTTAATGCTTCTATGATGACATGAGCTAACTCATTAAAATGCCATACTAATTTATTTGCAGTCATTTAACAATGAAGATTCAATATAGAATCATAGAATTTTTCAGGTTGGAAAAGATCTCCAGGGTCATTGAGTCCAACCGCTAATGTAGCACTGCCAAGTCCGCCACTAAACCATGTCCTCAAAAGCCACATCTACACATCTTTTAAATACCTGCAGGGATGGTAACTCCAACGCTTTCCTGGGCAGCCTGTTCCAAGGCATGATCACCATTTTGGTGAAGGTATTTTTCCTAACATCCTATTCAAGTATCCCCTGGTGCAACTTGAGACTGTTTCCCGCCATTCTATCTCTTGTTACTTGTGAGAAGAGACCAACCCCCACCTGGCTACAACCTCCTGTCAGGTAGTTGTAGAGAGTTGTAGAGGCTCCCCTGAGCCTTCTCTTCTCCAGGCTAAACAACTCCGGTTTCCTCAGCTGCCCCTCATGACTTGTGCTCCAGTCCGTTTATCAGCTCTGTTGCCCATCTCTGGATGTGCTCCAGGCAGCTCGATGTCTTTCTTGAAGTGAGGGGCACAGAACTAAACACAGAATTTGGCATGGCCAGTGCTGAACACAGAGGGACAATCACTGCCCTGGTCCTGCTGGCCATGCTACTGCTCATACAGACCAGGATGCCACTGGCCTTCCTGGCCACCTGGGCACATGCTGACTCCTGTTCAGATGTCAACCAGTACCCCCAGGTTTTTTTTCCACCAGGCTGCTTTCCAGCCACTCATCCTGAAGCCTGGAGCATTGAATGGGGAGGTGGTCATCAAAGAGCAGGACCTGGCACTTCAGCTTGCTGAACCGCACACTAGTGATTCAAATCGCCCAGATCCCTCTGCAGAGCCTTCCTACCCTCCAGCAGATCAACACCCCTGCCCAATTTGGTGTTGTCTGTGAACTTACTGAGGGTGCATTTGATGAGTAGGGTAGGTATTTGAGTATATGGATAGCTACCACAGCTAAGCTGACCTGTAGTTTGTCAAGCTGCTACAATGCAACTCATGTTCAATCATATGTCTGAGTACATTTTAGAACTTATTCTAAAATAATTTACTACTTTATCAATCAATTGATCAAGTAAAGGAATTGGCCAATTAAAAAAAAAATTAAATATGAGAAATATAGTATACGGCATCAAAAACACTGTTCTGTGAGGAAATTGTAATCAAACAGTTGATCTGTAGCAAAAAGACTTAATTAACAAGCTCCTTGAGGTTCTTTGTCTCAAGATAGCTCCTAAGGCTAGGTGACTTAGGATTAATACAAAGGTTCTTGTACCAATAGACTTACTTGCTGACATTATAAATCATAAAACCATTTTAAAAACAACATCGAGATAATTCTGTATTTGGAAAAGGATGTGATCTCATGAAACATATCTGTTAAGCGCTGGCAATAAAATTTGTCAACATATACAAGCAACAGAGAGGTCCATTTTGTACTTACACAAGGTTTTTTCTGGCATTTCAGCATCAACAGATGTCATGAGGTGAGGAAGCATGTGGCATCAATGTGGCAATCCTACGTCAGAGCAGAGATAGCCTGCAGAAGAGCTTTTGTAACTGCCTAAACCCACACTTGCTTGGCACCTGTAATCTAGTGTAATAGTCTGACCAACTTCTAAGTAGGAATAGTGCCATGATAACAGATGGATAAGAGTGTAGGCAGCAATAGGAGCATGTACCAGCATCCAGTGTATTTACTGAGACTTGGAAAACCTAGCCAGGAATGACTCAAGTGACTGAAATAAAAGTCTATGGTCAGGATGGCTTGCCAATGGCAAGTCAGCTCTTTCCTCAGTTAACATTTCAAAGTACATCCATTCTGCCCTTTCTAAGTTAGGGATAAAACAGTAGGAAAATAGGCTGTATGGTAAATACAGGGGTTTTCTCTGACACGATGGTGTTGCATTCTGCTGGCAGATCTGGGACTGTTGCTGTAGCTACCCCACACAGGACAGGGACAGCCTTGGAGATCTTTGTTTACAAGACTCCTTAGGGTGAGTTGTGCTGTTTTATCAGCACTTTAGTCATCAATGTAATTGCTGAGCTTGCTCCTACTGTGCTGCAGATGAGGAAGAAAGGTTGCTATTTTCAGAATTCTGTGAAGAGGTATTTGTGCCCTTTCACAAAGCGGTTTTCCACCCCATTATGTAAAGGCTTTTCAGACTAGCAAGAGGATGCCTCTAATAGCTCTTGTGAGACACAACTGGCTGGATTGTCAACAGGGTAAGAGGTTTTCTACTCAGACTTTCACAGTCTGTTTACAGGAAACTGCTACAGGAAATTTTCCTGACTCTTGCATCCAAGTTTTCAACATTAAATCAAATAGGACTGTATCCAGACAAAGATCCATCGATTAAGCCAAAAAGAACCCAAGTAAAAGAAAACAAAAGAACTCCTCAGCAATATCTGCTCAGAGGGCAGGCAGCTGTGAGGTTATCTCTGCACAGGGAAAGTGCTTGCTTTTGTCCAGTCAAATGCAGATCATTATTCCATTATACGGAGGAGACCAAGAAGCTGGTCTCCTTCCATAGTTATCAATCTGACAACAATATATGAAAACCAGAATGAACTCTGCCCTGAAAATAGGACTCAAAGAAATTAAATTTGTATGTACCTCAGCATACAGTGCAGATGGAATTCAGTTTCTCGTAGACCTTAACCAGAACTCTACAAGACAATAAAATGGAGAGGTATGGGACAAAGGAAGGAAGAGCAAAAGGGTTATTAAAACTCTTGTACCAAGTAATGTCCTAAAAGGGTATACAGGACATTTATTAAAAACTTGCCTTCCAGAAACTTATTATGCTATAGCACAGGCTTACCAATTCTTGTAACAATAAAGATATGAACATGACATGATGCAACCAAATAACATATTTTAGTGTCAAGACTAAAATGCCCTCCTGCAAACTTGAAAAAAATCCTCTTGTCTTCTAGTACTTGAAATAAGAAGTTTTATATAGCTCCTGTCTGCTGGTACTTAAATGAGAGACTTCATGTAACACTCTGCCGAGACTGTCATGTCTGCTATAATAAAAAACTTGCTTCTCTCACATGGACTAATATATATATATAAAATAAATAGAATATATATATGGTATTTATTATCTATAATTGGCTGTTTTCAAAATAATATCAGCATCATGCTTTTGGTGCTATTCCAAGGTTAACCTGACTTAGGTTCAAGAAGGAGAAAGTAGTATTGGTGATGATGGATGTGTTAGGTTAATGGTTGGACTCGATGATCTTAAGAGTCTTTTCAACCTAAATGATTCTATGATACTATAATATCTTCTTATATAAAATTAGTCATTACCTTAAGTATAAATCAGTAAAATCCTGTTATATTGCTTAAGAATATTATTATACAGAGGTCATAAGAAGCACTACCACTACCTGTGAAGCATAATTTTAATTGAACACATCATTATAGAAACATGGACACTTGATACCAGATGAGAAAACAGGTATCAAGCCATGCAGTTTTCTACAAAGGCTACATATTTCACTGTAGTATGAAAAAGAGTGAGACTGGGACCAGAGGGAGTACCTGTGTAAAAATTAAGAATACCTGTGCTTTTACGGGGCATTTGCCAGATACCTGGCAAATTTGGGTTGATTTCTTGGAGAAATAAAGAAATTTCTTTACAGAAAATTTTAGAGAGTATAAATTTGCCAAGATGTCTGCCATGGACAGCAGTTTGTGATGTTCAGGTATTTGGTCTGTGTCTGCAGGGTAATAGCACCCACCAAGCATTACAAGTCCATCTGTTAGCTGAAAGACTGCTGCAATATCCAGTCCTCATGTCAGGGTAAGTACAAAGGGTGATTTGGCAGAGAAGGACTGCAACAAGACTTCTGTGTGCAGGCCTCTGGGTCCTAAGAGAGCTGCTGGTTCAGTGAAACACTTACAAAGCAGGACTGTTTACGAAAAGGTATTCTGTTACTTAAATAAAAAAAGACACTAATAAGATCAATGCTGTCTTGAAATGCTCCTTTCTTTCTAGTGATTGATTACAGCATGGAGTAAGCAAATTCAAATCCAAGCACATTTGTTTTGAGTACAACATATTGGCTTAATGCCAGCAAGCAAAAAACCTCGTCAGATGTTGGCATTGTTTCACTTTCCTAACTCTGGGATCGTTCCCTGGTTGTTTAATCTCATAATGGCCCAGTAAATGCTTTCTTCCATTCACCTGATGACAGCTTCAGAAAGCTAGTGCCTGTGTCCTGCCGGGATTCCAAGAAGGTGCCCTAAGGACACAGAAAATGCCTAATCTCTGTATCTAGGTTCAGGCAGTTTTTGAGATGTGCAAAGGGAAGCAGCCCAGCAAGCACCTTTATGTTCTGCAATTATATGTCATAGGACACACTATGTGAAAGAGGTCTAGTTATATCCAGCATGATTACCAAGTCTCTTCTACTGAACTTTTCTTTGCATTCTCTACATCCTGGGACCCAGACAAGGCTGATGCATTAAAACCAAATCTGTTTGATTCTTAAGGATCCATTCAGAGCCCTGAGGAATAGGGCAGGCAGAGGTTACATCATCAATAGGAAACAACTTGAAAATTTTGATTTACACATTCCAGACACTTTGTCGCTAGTTGAATACATAGTCATAGAGTCAAAGGATCACAAGAGATGGAAGATCATCTAGTCCAATCAAGGTTTCCCAGACCTTTTCATTCATATTGTTTACAGAACTTCAACTCACACAAAGGTGAGATAAGAGTCACCTAGTCATTATCAAACAATTGCTAAAAAAAACATCGTGGTGGCCATCACTGTCCCATGAGTCCAAACAGCCTTTCACTGGTTGTGGCAAAACCTATATTTGCATAAGTCATAACTCTCTTCTGCTTCAGTTCTGAAATGATCATAGCTTTAATCATTTGGGAATCAGAGGAAAAATTGCTCTAACATTTATTCTATCCAGTTAAAAGACTTTTTAAAAGGTCTCTCACTGCTCCTTTTTTAAGTACCTCAGTCATCTCTGAGGGTTGTATAGGATGAAGCAGGTCTCCGCACTGGATCTGTGAAGAGGCGAAGGGAGAGAGCGAGCTCTGGACTGACTAAGTGTGGGTGATCAACACTATTACAAAGGGCAGTAATTGTGAGCTGACAAATTTTCATTTTTGAAAGAAAAGTTGACTGATCCAGACTGCAGTCTCCTGTTCTTCCCAAACATGTCACTGATTGGACTTAATGGCACTTCTTGGGCCAACAGAGAAGTTGTAGCTTTGGGCTTCTATTCTTATGCATTGAATGTAGATTATTTATGCAACTGTAGTTGAGTCCTCCTGTTTCTTGTGTACTTCTCTCTATTTCATCCCTTTACATGTCATCAGTCAATACTGAAAGGCCAGCAGAGTTCCATCACTATCACAGGCCCTTAAGATCACAAGAGAATCTACTGTGTGATGAGCTACACATTTCAAGCTACAGAGCAGAGACACTAATACTCTTCACCACACATTCTCCTTCTGCTTCCCAATTTGTGAGGAACCAACCTCCCAGGGTCATCACATCATCACAATCCCCTTTCTCTGCCACACAACTTGCTGTAGGAGCCGAGTCCATGTGTCAAACTCCAACTTCAATCATTCTTTCACAGATGTCTCTCAGTGACAGTGGGGCTAATTGGTTGAGATACTTTAATAATCATCTCCAGGCTATAAATAAACACAGGTATTAGCACACGCTTCTCTAATTCATTTGCAGTCAGTATAATAAACACGTGCATCAACCTTTGAAGTCTCATATGTGATTCTTCAGGAATGCAACAAGCATTACTTCTGATTTAATCAGTCATATTACAAACACAGGTTTTGGAGGGAGGTAAATGTAGCTAACTTGGGGAGAAGGGAACAGTTGAGATGGTTTTCACTGGACCTCTCTACTTCATTTTAAAATGAAGACTGCCGTTAAATGTGAACGCATGTTAATCCTTAACTGAAGAAATAAGGAAATAACTTTCATGGTCTGTAATGATACAAGATACTTTCTATTGATTTGTTCATATATTTATAAGCTACTGGTTAGCTGTTCAATACTGTTTGCCTGTAATGTTTCCATCAAAATGGATGTAGACATGAAGTTCAGTGTACCCTTGGGAATTTTTCTTTCTGTGCATGGAAAAACAGAAGGAGAAAACTGGATAAATTAAATAAAATGGCTATGAGACTGCAGATCACTGGAATCTTTTCCTGTATTAAAAGGAAAAAGGTAAAAAACAGAATGAAGGAAGAGAAACAATAAATCCAACAATACCCAATATCAGATAATCTTAATAACCTGAAAACTTAACTAAAATCAAAGAAGCTCAGTAGTATCTGCAGTTACACTGCCTACAAACTAGCTGGTTACAGCGGAAAATTGCAATATAATAAAGCAAGAAATTATAGAATCATAAAAGAATCATTTAGGTTGGAAAAGACCTTCAAGATCATGAAGTCCAACTGTTAAACTAGCACCAATGGCAAGTCACCAGGGGAACCTCTAAATTTTGGTTGGCTTATGTTTGGCTTTTTTTTGACAGCAGATGTGATTAAGATCACTTTGTCACTGTGACTTTGATTTGCTCTTAAGAGGCAATTTCTGTATCCTTAAATTTAGCCTTCTGTATACTGAAGCATATGCTACACTGCCCACAAGACATAATTAATCTAAAATATACACAGATCCTAAGCAGTGCTCACTTAGCCTTTTACTAGACAGAGTCATTATTGGATATTACATACAATTTTGAGAAAAATACTGCTTCTGAAGAGGGCCAGATGTTCTTTTCTATGGCTACTGCTTCAATTTCACTGCATACAAATACCATACACACCCAAGAAAATATTTAAAAATCTAGTAAGACAGAGTCAGATAAGTACATATGTATATATGTCAGAGGTAAATGGAAGAGATAAACATTCCCCTTGTGACCTTCTCTGGACCTGTGTAATAAATTTACTTCTGCTTAACTTCATATCAACAAAAAGTAAAAGTAAATATCCTGCACAAACACTGTCTTTACTTGTGCTCACAACACAAGGCAAAATTCTTAGAAATCAGCATTCTTCCTTTTTTTTCCATATAGATGAGCACTATCTAGAACTACAATGGCAGAACAGAAATATATGTGTTACTGCATATAAAGAGAGTGGAAGAAAGAAAAGACCATAGTTTCTGCTGGTTTTTGCTGGGTTCTATCCCTTAAAAGGAAAAAAATAAAAATCTTAAATCAATAAATCTATGTATAGACACAGAAATACATATATAGACATACTTATATATGCATAAGCACCAACATATAGCTTTATTGTTTTCTTAGCCACAATAGGGAATAAAACTTAAGCATTATACTCAATATTTTTATATATTTCTTGAATTACAATAACACGATGACAATTTGCCTTTGTAGCTAAGAATATGTAAGCTCAGAGAAGCCTTTCTTGAACTATTAACTCTTACAAAGATGTTCCTGAAGTGATTTCTATAACAGGAAGCCCTCTCAAAGCTTTTGAGACTACTGTGGTTTTTGTCAGATCTGAAATTGCCCCAGTGTTCAGGAGTTACTAAGGTCTGAGATTTTCTTATTTTATTTTAAAGAAGAAAGTGATGAAGCCCTGAATGTCACTTGCACTATTTTCCACACCTGCATAAACCTGTTTGAGTTTTGTCTTTCATTCTATAGTATGCAAGATGACAGGGAAGCTATGAACAAAGAAATGAGTTAGGTTTCTATTACAGTATAAATCGAGTTACTTGATTAGATTGTAAACTAGTTGTTCATATTCTGAAACTCAACTGTGATGGTTTGTGGTTTCCTGTTTATTTCAAATAATATGCTGTCAAATTTATTGTTTCAAGTTTAATGATTTCAGTGCATTTATCAGATGTATTCATTGCACTGCCAGCTAAAATGCATTAGAGTGCTATGCTGTACACTGTTTGGGTATTTTCATGTTTTGTCTCAAAATCTGCAGATGGGTGTGTGATCTATAGTGGATCCACTCATAGTCTTTATCAGTGAAGTGGTTTATAGCAGTTCTGAAACCCTGCATTTAACATTTTGCACAGGTTGTGCTATTCCTACAGTCTTTGTTCTAAAGATCCTGGACTTTGTCATCATAATGCTGAGGATATTCAGCTATTGTCTTTAACTGATCCCAATTATAATTTAATTTTTCTTCTCTGCCACAAACTCTCCCTGTTAACACCTTTTTAATAATTCTGAATGAAATTGGCTTCCCAGCTCTAATTCAAAATCATAACCTGGTCACTGTAGCTTCCACTACATCTTTAAATTCAAATCATGCTTCTTAAAAACAGCATCTTCTACAATTGAAATACCCTTTAAGGCAGGATGTAAACCCCTTTGAGCCTAATCCAGCCCTTTATGCAGTTCCTTAAAAAAAGATTGCTAAAATATTTAGGTAAGGAAATTAGATAGCTTTCCAAATTTTATTTTCCCACTATTTCAATATTTTTGTAGACAGATGAAATTTTTTCCTAAGATTCAAATCAGAAAATGTATTAGGTCTCTTATTACCCTTTCCTATGGCAATAGGTTGAATTTCTCCAGAATGGTCCTACACAGATTGGCTGGCAGCTCTCCCTAGAATCTTCTCTATTTTTGAGCAATCAAGCCTAATTATTTTATTATCTTTTTTTTCTTTTTTTCACGGGCAATTCTTGTTATTCACAACTGCACTTTCTTTCACTGGTCTATACCATTCTTAAAGCAGATGTGCTCTAAAGAGGGACACGAAATTCTAGCTGAGATCTTAATAGCAGTGAATGCAGATGAAATAGCAGCCTTCTTATAAAATATCTCTGTTAATTTAGGAAAGAGTTAGATTTGTCTCCTCTGAAACCACATCATATTGTTCATTTATATGGAATTCATGATACATTATACTCTCAGACACTGTTCTGCCTTACTGAGGCAATTTTTTTTTTCATGTATTTGTGATATTTCTTCCTACTAAAAGTAGAGTTTTGTTCTTGTATTTACTGGATTTATCTTGTTAGTTTTAGGCAGCCCATTTGTATCTGTGTTAGGAATTTTAACTGTGCTCTTCACAGTATTTCCAACTCTTCTTAGCTTTGCTTCATCTTCAGCTTCATACCTGTACCCTCTCTATCAACGTCCGTAATGAAAACACTGGCATCTCACTGAAAGTATCCCAGGCTATGAATTATGCTGCTGCTTCCAGCCTGTGGGATTTTTTCTGTCCTCCACAGTCTCAAAATAATCACATACAGGTCAAAGATTATTTTGGATGGATCCTTAAGTATTCTCATCAGATGTTTCATCATGACGCACTAAATCAAAATATTCATATTTTCCCAATAGTCTCTAGGCTAGTCTAGGCTTATTCACACTGAAAATGAATGCCTTTTTTTTTTTAATTAATGTGATTAAGCATCTATTTGCCAGACTTGCAGAAGGGTAAAAGAATTCATGTGCCACAGATTGCTCAATAAGTGTCAGGCAACAGTGAAAGGATTTTTAAACTCCAACTAAAACCACTGCAACCTAACAGTACTTAATCACAAAGGTCTGCAATTCCATGTCACACTATTTCTGTGATTTCCATGAAGTCTGATGCTGTTTATTTACCAACCCTTCCACAAAAGAATGCATAATTATAAGCCTCTTGATCATGGTCTGAGGTTTTACCTGTATTTCTCTGGCAAAAATACCAGCCCAAAAGGCCTCTTGACTTCTCATCCATTTACTCAAAAGTTTCTGAAAAAGGATGTGAACTTGATTAAGGAATCAATACGGCAAAAATCAAATATTCCCCAGACTTATTTTTTATTAGGATTGAGGGAACTTTCTCATCTCATGGCCACACAAATAGTTGGACAATACAGTTCAAAGGGCGGATATGGAACAGGAATGAGTAACAGTGAACAAATGCTACTTAAATCACTGTAAATAACTGCTGTTGAACACAAGTATCTTCCCTTGCTTTGCAGTTCAGTACTTGAAATAAGACTTTTAAATAGTTGCAGTTGTTTCCACCAAGTTTCCTTCAAAACCAATTGGAGAAAAACAGGTCACCATCTTCTCTGTGGAAAAGAGGCGCACATAGAAGGTCTAACTAATGTATCTTAAAAGTACCTACTTCTTTCCATTTATATCATGATTCACCTGATATAAAGTAGTTTTGCAGCTAGTGTCCCCATTAGCAAAGGCACTGTGTGATTCTACCAATAATCTTAAACCAACATGATATTTGTATGTATGGAGTTCTAGAACTTTCCTAATTTACGGGTTTTTGTTAATTTATTTTTTTTTTAACTTTTGTCTGAAGTCGGGTATCAACAAAACTTTTTTTTGCTTTTTCAGTCACTGGTTAAATTATTTCAAAACCTCACTAATTTATTCCATTATTCTGTTATTAACAGTGCTTTAACTGAACAATTTACTATTTATATAATCAAATTTGTGCCAAACTACTGCATATAAACATAAGGCATTTAAGATAATTAAATTCCAAGCATTCAGTATGCTTCAGTTCAGTTCACCGGCCTCAGTGCTATTCAACTAATAGATTCAAATGTGTAAAAAATAAAAATAAAATTAAAAAAAAAATCATAGTTTAATCAGAGAACAAAGCAGTGATATTCAAATCTACAACTATTTCAAAAGCCTTTTCCTGGCTCCAGAACAAATTCTAACTTTACAGGATTGTACCCAAAACCACAGTGAGAATAGGATAATACAGCCTTTTTCTTTTTTCCTGTTAATAAAATATTACTCATGTTTTTATCAATAAGAAAATCCAGTAGTTGTTATTCTTAGAAGTCTTAGAAAATGTAAATGTAGCAACAAGCAGATCTAGTAAAAAATTAAAATCAGTTAATTACAGTCCTCTAAAATTCTAAGTTTTCTGCAAGGAAATTTTGGAGTGTTTTATTAGGAAAAGAAAAAATAAATATTTTTCCAAGTTAAATTGATTTATTTCTGTCCACTCAAATTAAGTATTTCATTTCATGTTACTTTTTGAGTCAGAGAAGTAAGAGTTAACCATGAAAATTTCAGTTATAAGATGCTTGCAGTTATATTCCGTCTCTTCATCCCATATTGTGAAAATTGATAGAATTTTAATTCTTCACATATTATAATTTTTTTAGTTATTTTTATTTTGCTATGTCAACAGCTTTATTTTTAGTTTAACTTGACACTGAGTTATCAGACTTGATCTAATGCAGTCTCCTGGGTGAATTCTAATCAAGTGAGATGCCACCTTTCTCACCTCGATCAGCTGGTCTCATGGGCTGACCTTCCTTCATAATGCCAGTGATTACCACAGCTTCTCCTGAAAGTCCCACTGCATGTACTTTAGAGGAAATATATTCCTAGGGGTCATCACAATATAGAGGTAATTTGCAAAGTAGAAAGAACTTCTGTGAAAACCCAGTCTTTGGCAAGGTTGAATGAAATCTGAGAATAAAAGGAAAGCAGTAATAATCTGAATACTAAAATCAGAGATATTTGACAGATGTCAGGATTCAGGGACCAAGTCACCTTCATGTCTAGTGTCTCTAGTTCATAATAATGATTGTGCGAGTTTCAGGTTTTACAATACATTTATTTTTCGATATAAGAGCACCCATATCAGTTTCCTTTATCCATCCCACTACACCTCACTATAAAAAGTACATGAGATCCTCTCTTTGCTCTAAGAATTTTAACATAGTAGAATAACTACTGCATCACACAAAATTCATCATTCAGCTTTCAGTCTCATTCTTGTACTATATGCTTAAATTATTTTCCATGTAATGTATTTACTTTCCTATGTTGAGTACTTTATGTACCCTTTTGTCCCATATGATTCATAGCACAGCAAGTTGGTTTGAGTAAAAGGCATAGTAGAGAGGAGTTTAATAAATATTACATAGATATACAGGCTGAATTTATATTCTTTTTATAACTACCTGTTGTAATGATATACACTTCAAATACACTTCAATATGTTGTCCAAAATAAGACTCATCCCCACAAAAATCAGGGGGGTTTTGGTAATTTTTAATGGATCTCATACAATAAGAGGAATTTTCCAGAATCTAATAAATAGAAATAAACTATTTCTTTTTCGCTAACTCTTCATGTTTGCCTATAGGGAGGGAAAGGCTGAACCTTGAGTCTTAGACTCCAAGTTGCTAGGTAACTTTGGAAAACAACATGCAAGTTACCCAGGTATCATTAATATATTTTATTGATCTTAATCTCAGTGAAACACATCCATTCACTGCCTTAAATGTTTTCAGAAACAGAGGCTGGAATATAATTTTTTTCCCCTTGGGATAACCAGTAGAAAAATATATGAAAGCATGTATTAAAGTGGAGGGTTTGAGTTCTGTTGAGCAAATACCTTATCGCCAGAAAAGGATTAAGGAAAACAAACAGGAACAAGAAAACACATTTACATTTTGTGCTTGTGTGCTTATGAACACTGCAGGAACTCGCAGGTAGCAACTAACTGGAATACAACATAATGTTTTCATACTGCAATCAGAATAAATAGAATTTATAAAGCAGCACCCCTGTACCATTCCTGGCTCACAAGATTTTTATTATGGAGAATTTTGTCTTGGGTGATGAAGCCTGAACTAAGACTGTCAGATCAAGGATCCCTTTTCAGTGAAGGAGCTGGCTGAACATTTGCAAAGCCTGATCTGGGTCACGATTTTCAGAAGTTTATGAATGTAACAGATTTGTCAAATGTGCTTAAATTCCCCATAATTAAATAAACACGAGATTTGTGCTAACTCCAAGCAATTCCAGACCACTGGGAGGGAAAGGCAAAAGCAAGAGCAGGAATAAGTACAGATAAACAGGGTTCAATTAAAGATAAAACAAAACATAATTACTCTAATATGGATTTCAGGAAAGCTTTTGCATAGGCATTCATAAAAGCTATGGCAGAGAAACTAAACCTATTCCTTAAATAACTAAAAAGATACAAAATATACACATTTTGGAATCCAAGTTTAAAGTGGTATAAATAAAAGCTGCTGGTCTGTGAATAACAGAATCGTGTTATTTCAGGATAACAATAAAGAAACACAAGAAAGTGAAAAATAGGGATCCATCTGTTTAACAGCTTTTATACTGTGGATGAACTGAAATTATCAATGTACTGATTTTATTCTGGGTTTACGCCTCATGTGCAGTTGGCAAATCATTTTGGCCGATGTATAGAAAGAGCTGAAGCAGATTTTTGAACAATTTTTTTTTTTTTAATTAGGAAACAATTCCTCACAAGTGGTGTGAATGAACAAGGCTGTGTTTTGTGCACTGTCTCCCAGACTTTTTACACTAATACTTCAACTTCTAAATATAGTCTGTCAATCACCTTATATCAATCACCATGTCAAATTTAAACATAGTGCGGACAGCGCAAAGAAGTGAATACAGGTCCAAAGACCTGTTACAAAACATTTCCCAATGCTGACTGCTCTGTCAACCAGGATCTGGCCCATATGGGCTGTTTATACCTGTTTGCTCATACTTTGGCTTACTGTCATTTTCTAAGAAGAATGCTGCTAAGATCAGATTGCTCCATATTATGAATGATAGATAAGCATATGATCATTAATAGGCAGAATAAGGACATTTACAGGCATGTTTCTTCTCTGTAGACTGCAGGTCACACCAGGGAAAAATGCTACATGTACACACTCCAAAACTCATCATCATCAGTTTACTGGGCAGCAGCCAATTTATGCACCAAAGCACTCAGCTTTAAATCCCTTTTTAATATTCTATATAGAACAATAAAACAGCAAGACATTTGGAACAGAGACAAATTACCTTTTTTTTGTCTGTAGAATTACAACTGTGTTCAAAAAATGTCTGTGTGTTCTAAGATGCAGAAGAGGAGGAATGAATTGGAAATTTGGAAAAGTTTCCAATATGCTGTGGTGAAAGCCTTGAAGGTATCTGTAATATCTTATGGATAAAATATGCACTATCACTTTTCTTGCTTTCTTTTATGTTCTTTGCCACATGGAGGTGATATGAGACTAAATCTCCGCAGAATGCTGGCACACACTTGTGATAACCCCCAGACAGCTGATACTAAGAAGTACTGTGCAAGTGACAGTTCCACAGTAATCTCTCCGACCACACAAGGCTCTCTGCCTGGCATTCCTAGAAGGGACACCAAATCTGGGAGATAAAGAGAAACAAAGTGCTCTGGATTAAGTGAGAGTTCTAGGTAAGATTACATGTACAGACTGATGTGTTAATACACATTTTCTTATGCTGCATCTTTTCTCTTGAAATAATGTATATCTTTGAAGAGACTGATTTGTGCCAGTGTGTGCAGGTCACAGCTCCCAAGACTTGTATGACAGTCAAAACCATTCAGGCCTACAGGACTATCACATACCCCAAGTTTTTCCCTGATATGGCCCAGTCTAACAAATGGAAGAACTGGAGAGCTAGAGAAGGAATAAGAAGCTGCAGTTCTGCTGTGCAATAACCTGCCTGGTCAACCACCACTGACTCAGATGGCTGAAAGTTTTCTGCTATACTGTCACATCTGCCAGCCCAATTATTTGTAGATAATTTAGATTCCTAAAGAACCCCGAAAATTACAAAATGCTTTTACTGGGAGATCCTCACCAGTAGAGTTCAGAGAGCAAATGAGTTTCTATAGGATAGTAGGTGTCCATCCTAAAATGGGCTGAATTGCTTTCCAAAGTTTTCTGACTTATGTTAACTAGATCTCTACTGGTTATATCACAGACTTAGAGATCTTTTCTATGTATATGTGAAACACATCTACTTTTATATGAACATTATAAAGAAACATCTAACATTACACATCTCAGTCTGGACATTGAACTGGATCTCATTTATGCACCACTGTGGTTAAGATCACGAGGGAAATGATGCACCCAACTGGTTCATTGTTTCTGCAGAGACTGGCTTGTTTACTGCTGTTTTCACAGCATATAGAGAGGCAGAAGATATGAAAAAGCCCCAAAAAAGCAAACAAAAAGCCAGCAAAATATTGCACGTTAATGTCTAATGAGAATCAGCACATTTGAGCAATAAAAGCAAAAAAAGTTTTTAAAATGTAAAGCTCTCTGAAGCAAATTTTCCAGGGTAGCCAGTTGGAAAAATGCTCTCAGCTTATTTCTTCTTTATTAATATGATTAGTCACAAGGTGGATAGAAAGGAGAAATAGTATGTTACCATAAATCCATGTACACATTAAATTTCAAGGTTTTTACAGAACATCTCTCATAGATCAGCATTTCGTAACAAAGAACAGCATCAGTGACCACTGCTCAGATTTAGAACATGTTGGGCTCTGACCTGGGTGAACTCACTTGGCTTAGAACATACCATAAATTAGTGGCAAAGGTGGGAATAAAAACTTTTGGTTCAGCAGTTCAATGAACAAGTCTACTAATTCAGGATCCTCTGATTGAGTTCAACACCGACCCTTCCTGTAACAGACATCAGCTGGGAGAAAAAAAACAAAAAAAGGAGAAAATGCTAAATGCATGAAGGTCAATGGAAGGTTGAACATCCACTTTCTCTTTTGGCCAGAAAATGTTCCACAGAGAAATGCAAGGAAATAGCGTAATTCAATTTTCTTCTCAATACTTTTCTAACAATGATGGATTTAGTCCTTTTCATCTTCAAATTGCTTAGCAAACATTAACTAACTATTAAAAGATGAAGATCAGCATTGTAAGTAACAAACATGGGGAACAGAAAAAACACAGAACAGCATATCTGACAAATAGAGGTGATTTTTAATTACACTGATTGACTAATGATTACAAATTACCACATATCAGTGATCAAACAGCTTTCTGTATTGGATTATAGCAGTTACTGGGAAAATACGGAGAGCAGACTTTTCAGATATAGTTTATATGTATAGTTTATAGTCTATAAGGTGTTTCTGATTACTCTTTCCTTAATTCCTTAGTAACATTTGGTCACATTTGTTGATTTCTCATGTGATCAGGTTAGTACAGATTTTCAGCTACTTGGTGGAAAAAGGCATTTTACAGATGACTGGTACACTATTACAAATTATATAAAAACATAGGGCTTAGAAGACCGTAAAAACAATTATAAGAAAATATATCTGTTGGAGTTTATATTTTAATGTTTATTTACAAAGCCCAAAGACAGAACACACCCACAAGGAAGCAAGGGTTTGCAGCCATATTTTATAAATAGCAAGGCAAATTTTCATAGAAATAAATATCAAATCACACATTGTAGCAAAAGAGATATTAAATATGTACTTGAAATGGATTTTTAAACTAAATATTTTAGTCAAAAGGCTAAAGACACAATTTTTCATAATTTGTTTTTCTCAGTGAAGAAGAATGACCTATTATTACAATTTATTGATAAAGCCTTCCAGTGTCCTCAACTTCAAATTATGTACTTCTTTGGTAATTAAAACTTGAAATAAAACACAACATCTTACAACAACTGCAGACTGGAATTGTTAGTACTGTCATGCTTTCATCATATAACATAAGAATTTCAAACCAGTTTGATATAAATTCTTCACATATTGGTACTTCTGGTTTGATATTGGTGCTTCACTATAATATACATTATAATATATGTTATGTTCACATAAGCAGTGAGTATTTTTCTGTATCGTCATCTGTGAATCACTTTAAGAAAATTCTAAAATCTTTTCAGTTTTCTGACATGATTTAATTTGATTGTTTTCCCATTTTAGCAAATGATTGGGACATTGTGGACACAGAACAGTGGATCAGAATTTTTTGTGCCAAAACTATAATGAAAATTCTCATCCCACTCATTAAGATATGGACCATTTTTTTGCTCCATCCCTAAAATTATTTTTAATAATAATTTATTAAATGTTTAATTTATCTATGTTTAGTAACCATTTTGGTGCCCACTTTAGGCACGTGAAACCTGAGTTTCTTGAGTTTATGCCTAATACACATTGCAATTTGGCACTGTCTCACTTGGCTGACCTATGAGCTTCTTATAACCACCCAGCACAATCTGTGCTTCTGAAAATGGTTGGTAGGAAAATGTAAAGAAATGGTATAACAACAGAGGGCTTAAAAGCAACACTCCCTTCTCTTGTCCATACAGCCTTTCCTTTTTCTTACTCACAGTATGTTTTCCCTGCACTGAACCCTTTCTAGCAGTGTCTCTCTTACTGTATTTTTCATGAAGCAAAATAAATTCTTACATACTAAAATAAGAGAAAGACTGGTAAGACTTTTTCCACAGACTTTGGGGTAAAAAAAAAACCAAACCACTGCAACTTAAAACATTGTGGAGGAGATACAGTACAGCAGGGATTCCACAATTTATAGTATTTTCCTGCAGCACATAACTTTAAGGCCAGAATAAGAGAACAGCAGACTGAGAAGATGAATTTCTGATTATTTTAGCATACACATAGAAGAAATAGGTGTTTCTTTCACTTAAGTCCCATGACACACTTTCCCTCAGCATGGGGATTCTAAACAGCTCCTGCCTGGAGGGTTAAAGTAGTCCCTTTGTAAGCACTTCACTGATCCTGCTCCTACCAGAAACAGCAACCATGTTCAGTGGGTGCACTCACATGCCACTGCAGGGCCATGTGTGAGCACCATGGTCTCATAAAGATTGAAAAACTACCCTCACAAAATCAGCACCGATGGTTCTCCCTAAGGTTGTTTAGGAATTACTCTGGGTTGCTCAGTAAATACTGAGTGACTGCAACACTTCTGTCCTTTATATGTCTTTAACTGCTCTGCTTAATTGAAAGGCTGAAACAGCAATGATTTCTAAAGCCAAAAAAAGAGAAAGGTTATTTCTGTTACATTTAATTTCATTAAGGTTTTGAGGTGACTCAGCAGAGGGCAAAATGTTGAGGGATACAGTGGCAGTAGAGAGCAGATGCAATCTCGACAAGCGTCAGGATATTCAGAAAAGGAAAAAGGGAGAATGGCTAACTGTGATGGAAGACTGCTTCTTGATGCTCATTTGATATCACATCCAGGGAATCAGGGTTTCATAAAACTTTTGTAAAGAAGGAAGAATCCATCAGTGATACCTGATTTATCTTCAGTTCCTTCTGGTGATGGAAATAACTTCCAGCATCCAAATTTCTACTTGATTTATGTAATACTGGTTAACATCTTAATGTATGATGGAAGCATTAGTTAATATTTATTGCCAATAAAAATTATTACTGTTTATTGCTTTTTAAAAATCGATCTCAGTGCTAATAAGTGGAGACCAAAACAGTGAAGAACATTTGGAACTAAAAATAGCTAACACTCACAGTTAGTTTGCCACAATTTTGTTGTGTATCCCAAGCTATAAATTAACATGTATTTCAATTAAATGAAGGATACTAACTGAATATCATGTTCCCATTCACTTGTTTCTGTATTGCCATTACATGAAGGAAAAGGTCAAAAATGTTCAGTGTGACTCCTGCCTGTCTGGGTATCTGTAAAGTCTGTACCAGCTTCTTTAAGAGAGAACATTACTTGTTAACAAATTGATACCTTCTTGAAAACAAGAAAAACAGCCAATCGTGGCATAAATAATGGAATGAGGACTCATCCTCAAATTTAGAAGCTTCACAGGTTAGAATAATACTCACAAATTCCTGATACATCAGGTTTCTTACAATTATAAAACCACATAAATCAAGATGAACTCAATTTAACTTGATGCATTTATTTATTGTAAAAACTATCCATTGGGGGATGTTGCTCATTCAGCCAGTCTCTTGTTACATTTGTAATAAAATATTTTTCTTCCTTTCTTCGTTATCACTCACTATTTACCATTTTGCTGTTCAAAAAACCCTCTTTGGAATATCTGCCATCCAAGTGAAAAAACTGTATCAAAAAGTTATCCTGGCACAATTGCAATGATTAATTCCCATAGGCTGTATATGTGCTCCAACTCATTCCTTAAGTCACCCTTACCAAGGATCATTAAAGGTAAACACGGTTCTTGCTTTGGAAAGATAAAGGGTAGAGAACGAGAAGTTGCACTCACATGGAAAGTAACAGAGAACAGGATAATTTCTAGTAAAAGAAGGAAAAAACATCAAACCTGTTTCTCTTTAGCCAATCTTCATGAGAAATAAGATCACCACCATAAGTACACTTGGACCATGGACAAGCCAGTGGAACTAAAGAAGTTTCTTTCCTTGCAGAATTTTCCCATAAGAAATAACAAAATATTTCCTTATAATTTTCCAAAGAAGGTTCTGAATTTCAAAAATGAAGTTCATAAATGATGTATTCCAAAATCAAAATTATACTGTTTTATTCTAACATGCTTCTTACTATGAAAAATGATAATTCTTAGCCTCATATATTTATTCAAGATATTTTTATGTTCTGGTTAAATTTCTAAGTGCTTCTTTTTCTTCACAAAATGCAAAGCCCTAGGCCTGGACTACGACAGCACTTCAGCTAACAAACACACAGATCTCTGCTACAATGTCACAGAGACAAACTTCTAAAGGTAGTGATTTACCATTTTAGCATTGCTGCTAAAAAACCATTGTAAACTGCCCCAGGAATTAAAACTGAAACCCACTGTTTTAATTATTGGGGTGAACCTAGTCTCACTACCTCCCTCTCTTTCCCATTCTGTCCGTGCAATGCAATTTTCAAATAAAAAGTGGTTTAAATACAACTACTTTAAAAACATTGGGTCATACTAAGATGGAGCTTTAAAGTCTAATTCTGGGAGTTCAGAGAGTCAAAGAGCGACTCGTCATCATGGCTAGGCTTCGTGAACGAAGATTTGGGAAGCGCCGGGAAATGAATAATCAGACCTTAGTGGTGCTTCCTGTTAAGTCAGTAAAATCAGTCCTAGATCAATAAACACCATAGCCTTTAGCTGCAGATTTTACACAGCCAAAATGCGGGAAGTACCTCATAAAGCACAAAAACATTTGAGTTATTGCCCGCATAATCCTGCATTTATGGCATCATACAATTCTACAAAGTAAATGGATGCCTGTCGCTGTCCCAAGGTGAGTCCAAAGAGCAGAGCACGTAAGAGGCAATGAGCACAGTTTTAAATGCAGGAAATTCCATTTAATCATAAACAAAAATCTTTTTACTGTGAGTGTTGTTGAACACTGGCACAAGTTGACCAGAGAGGTTGTGGAGTCTCCCTCCTTGGAGCTATTCAAAGCCATAATGGACATGGCCTGGAGCAACCTGCTCTAGTGATGCTGCTTGAGCAGAAGGGTTGGACAAGATGACCTCCACAGAGACCTTCCAGCCCCACCAACTGTGTGATTCTCTGTGAGAAGGTGTCTAACATAGAGAAAAAAAAAAAAAGACTGATTCTAACAGTGTCTTCTGCAATATGTGTTTTGGGTTTTAGTTTTTTTTCAAGCATAGATAAATGTGGGGAATTCAAGTGAATCACTCACATAGAATGAATTACTTACAGACAGTAATTTTTTGGAGGATGAAGAGAGGTTTGGGACTTCTAGAGGGATATTGAAAATAATGTGAGATTGGTTTACAAAATAATTTCTCTCAAGACAACTTGCAATGCCAGAAGTGGAACAAATTAATAAGATAACCATTCTGCAAAAAGAAATTCTTTCCTTGTAACAGTGTAAATCAAAAATAACTTCATATGAGCCAGGTAAGACACAAAGCTGTGAAACTGGGCTAGTGTCAAGCATCTTTCTCCAGTGCAGAAAGTACCTCATTGCCACTCAATTCAGTGCCCAATGTACCATGTGGATCTTTTAAAACTTTCAGAGTAACTGACTTATCTCTAAGAAAATGATACCCAGGCACTGGGATCAGCTCAGGGATTTGGTTCCCAGCTGGTAGATTTAAATACATTTGTAGTCCAGATAAAAGGGAGAAAGCCAAATGCATGCTGTACAGACAGGATGCTTCCAGAAGAACTGGCCTTACAGCATCCTTCTGTAGAGATGGCTGAAGGACCATTGATGCTGCCTGAGTGATAGGAAGATAAAGCTTTTCTGCTCTTCTGGTTTCAGCATCAGACCTTTTCTATGTAGAAAAGAAAGAAAAAAGAAATAAGGGCCTCTTTCCTTTCCTTTTGAGGTTTTAAGAGTGGGAAAATCTCTCACCTTCTCAACATCACAAGATAAATGAAAAAAATTATAAAATCAATGTTGATTAATAAATATTAATAAAATATTTCATTATTTTATAATGAAATAATTATTTCATTTTGTACTTACATATACCCTCAATGATTTTTCTTCTTTTGGCAATGCAAATATTTGTTGCAAGTTCGTCATCTAACCGATATGAAATGCAGGCAATACTTATGCCTCTGAGTTGTAAACAGTAGTAATATTGAAAATCCAACTCAGTCCAGGGTTAAAGAAGGGCAGGGTTAAAGAAGGAAAATCCAAATTCATAAACCACTGAGAGAAAAGCAGAGAACTCAACTATCCACTCTACAAAATACACTTCATGTTTCTATGCAGATGTCAGTTTAACTCTCAGTTATTTAGCACATGGAAGTCTTAAAAAACCCCATGGTGTAAGTAACAGCTGTGGGATCACTGAAAAGCTGAGGGATGCATTACATAAAAGTTGGCTATAACATGAAACAGCAGGTCCTGATGTCTCTCAAGTACTTTTCATGACTTATGTATTGAGATTTTTAGACACCTGGATTTTTTCTCTGCTTGAGGAATTACAAGTGACCCAAAGCATATACAGTTTGCGCTTCCCCTGACAGGGACCAAAACTTCCAGCTGTGAAGCATTCATAGGAAAATGTCAATCTGGTTATCCATGATTGAATGAATGCATGTGTCAACAGGAAGATCATTTACTGTTGATTTTTTGTTTGGGTTTTTTTTTCCACAATTCCATTCAAGAAATAAGCAACAAATACGCTGCAAATTAATTTTCTTAGATTATAGGATTAACCAAAACACATTGTATCAGCTAACCTCAGCAAATACAGCAGTTTGGGCTAAACTAAAATTTAATCTTAAAGGGACTTCCTGATATAAATGGATTGAGGTTTACACCTAACACATGCCAGCCTCTGGTGAACTACTTTTCATTGTTTCTCAGACACTATTTGCAGGTGAGATGTGGGAGCATGACAAGCAGCTTTGCAGTGCTAAAAATAAAACATCTTGGCAGAACTGTCAGATTCCATGCTGGAATCCATGATTTAATAAAATTGCTTGCACTTCCTTGTATTAACGTTCCAAGGGGAATACAGTGCCATAATAGAAATACATTTCTCATATAGCCAACATCACTCCCTGCCAAACACATTTCTTCTTTCAAGCTGACATCTTCTGTACTTGAGAATATCAAAAAGGACAGTAGAAAGCATTTGCAAGACTGCATTTCACCAACAAGCTTCTACAGACTATTCTGAAGCACAACAAGTCTGCATAAAGCTCTTGTTTGATTTAACTGAACAACCTATTTTTCAGCTCTACTGGTTTAACTGTGTGACTCAGCCAGCAGCAACAAATCAGTTCAAATCCTACCATAATGAGATTCACCAAAGTCAAGATTTATTTTTTTATTTACTTTTATTCTTACCACTGCAAAACGGAGAGGCACCTATACTGTCAAATCTATCTTTACATTCCACATCTCCCCCAACTGCCAAAAGTAATCTTCCCCTGAGGCTGGGATCAACTCTAGGTATGAAGATTAATGTAATTTCTATCACAGAGTGGAAGTTATCTTGGAACATGGACATCTGGGTAGACTTTAACTTCTGCACAAACTTTCTATACAAGTTAGGCACTTTATCAAGTTAAGCAGAGTCAGGAGTGCATTCAGGTACTACAATTCAACCCTTAATGTCATGTTAGACAAATCTCTCAGTTTCTTACAATGTAAATAGCCCCATCCCAAGTAATCTCCAATAAGCAGATTATTTGTGTTTGCCTAGGCCAGGTGTGCATGTGACCACTTTACTGAGTGAAACCATTCCTTTCTAGGGGAGTGTGTAATTTTTTGCCAGCAGGTCTCAGCACCTTCTGGACATATTCAAGTCACCTGTATAAATTTAGCTGAAGAACTGACTCTTAATCTTGTAACCTTGATGAAGTAATGAGGACTTCTGCCACGGAAGATAATGGGTTGTGATTTCAGGTAGAGGTTTGCCAATTTTCACACAGCAACGATATGCATGCAGCTCCCATCCCACACTGCTATGCTAAGATCCCATAACCTGAGCCCACAGCCTGGTGTCACTGCTTCTGACCCCTCTTGGTGTTCCCACACACCTGTGGATCAAATGATAGCTCATAACCCACAGCACTCAGAGGTTTAAATAGACAGTGATGGTCCACTGTAGTAGAAGAAATGTCCCATAAAAATGCACATTCCCCACCAGGAGCCAAACACTAAGGATGTCCAAGTGTCTGGACTGATCCCTAGCTGTGCTGGTGATTTGGTCTCAATAGTAGAGACACGGCTTAGCTTTCATCCCTGTCCTGTGGCCAGATGAGAAACATTCAGACGCTGGATTACTCAAAGCTTGAAGGATCAACATACTGCTCAGTAAAACTAGATCACACACAATTCCTCACCATGATAATGCACTTTGAAATGAAACTTGAACTGTTTCCAAGACAGTGGATGTGATGTGTTCACAAGAAAGTGAGTAGAGTCTTTACATAAATAAAATTAATTTATCCAATATCATAGAATGAAGCTACTTGACATCAATGTCAAGGAAACTTCTTATGAATGACTAGACTTTGCAAATTCAAAAGGAATAAACTCCATTAAAACATGGCTATCACAAATTATTCTGTATTTATTTGACAAGTTATAGCTAAGTAATCTAGCAGATATGCTGCAGTAAATGCAATTAAGCCTTAGTAGTATGAGCCCTCACTACAGCATCGGCTACTAAATCCTTACTGAGGGCTGTAAAAGAGAGACAAGAATTTCTTTTCTTTCCTCTCTCTCTTTTTTTGGGAGATTATAAAGTGAACTGCTTAATGAAGTGCAGATTATCACTATTTTACTGAACAAAATTGTGCCATGATATTTACATATAATTAATTTATCACTGGCTTTCCCAGCCATAACGAAGCTGAAAACACAGGGGAAAAGGACAAAGGAAAAAGAAAAAAAAAAAAAAGGAAAGAGAATTTGGATTTATTTGCTATCTTTTAGGGCAACAGAGAGGGAATCCTTTGGAAAAATACCCAGTTATTTGCTGGTTGCATTGTGATCACAGTGATGCTAAATATGGCTCTCAACAGCAGGCAGGGAAGTTAGAACTGTGCAACAGATCTATACAACAGTGCACAGGGGGAACCCAGCTGACAAGGAAGCAATACAGCCAGGCCCTGGATCAGGCCAGCATGTTCAGCTGGCCAATTCTTTTGTCATTCCAGTCACTCATCCCTATTTATGAAATTGGTCATAGAAGAATATATCTGGGTTTTGTCATATCAGTATCTTCAGTGTTGTCCAATCCGCTGGATAATCAGAATGAAAATCCACCTCATGAGGGCCCCCAAATCCAATTATCAATGAAGAAATACAGAAGTTGAATTAAAATTTATAAATATCAAGAATGAATACTAAACCAAACTAATATTTCTCTTTTTTACCTTCTTGGTCTCAATCACTAAACTCGGATTAGAAAAAAACATGAAGAATACAAATAACAACTTCACATACAGTCACTTGACCTTGGTGGCCAGACTTCTCTGCTTCTCAAAACCTTCAAGATCTCTCTAACACCCTCCAGAAATGTTCTTGTCCCAAACATGTTTAAGGACTATCATCCTTGATTTTCTATTGAGAGCTCATAGTAAACTAAAATTCTTTTTCTCCTTTACACTTTAAATACAGAGAGTAAATTTAAATCCATAAAGAGTTTGGTACTAACATATAAACCTCATCCCACTGGACCTCCTAAGAATTTTCTTTCACAGCAGGCCATATCAAATTAAAATTAGTTTAGTAAAAAGTGTGTTAGGTGTTGATTTTGCTTTTCATAAAGAGTTTGTTCTGCATCTGGCTAAATCCTCATTAAAAAACAAGTTTACTTGGCAGTGAGTTAAAAACATATGTCATGATTGACACATTTATGATTTATAGGACACATTATTGGATTGTCAAGGAGTAAACAGACAAAACATATTTGTTATTAAATGAGCATCACTTTTCAGGGTGGAGGCAACATCAAGATGAGACTCATCGACCTCTGAGTACCAGCTGATGCTGTGTAAATATCTGGAGAGCCTTTTAATGAAATGAAACAGAAGAAGAATTACATGAAGTTAAACTTGAGAACAGGTAACCATCAGTTGTGGGATATGTTTGAGCATCTGTCTCTAAATACAGCAGATATCCTATTATCTTTATATTTTCAATAGAACGTTTTCTTTATGTTTGCCGTAAGTAATAGTGATGTCAGTATTGCTGGAAAACTGTAGTCCATCCCTCAGTTGATCATTTGTGACCAGGGGAACTGGTCCACTCTTTAGGCTCTCAATACCCCAAACATAAGAAGAAAAGCTCTCCAAGACGTTGCAGTGTGTTCCTCCACTAATCTGCAATGAATGTTTTAAAAGTCAGTAAAGTAGGATATCAGTTTTGAAGCCACACATCTAAGTAGCAAGTCTTAAACACAGTCTTCATTGCATTTAGCATGATGGCAGAAAGGCCATCTGTATAGATGAGGAAAACTGCCTTCACAGCAACTACTCCTATGCTTCATCTTCCTGTCAAGTTTCTCCTCCAGGATGCTTCATTATTTTTCCCTGACTTCTTTTTTTGCTTCTCTTGGCCAGTTCTTTGTCCTTCCTGTAGCTTGTGGTCAGGGTAACACTAACAGCAGCAACATTGCTCTCCAGCAGAACAGAAAAGGGCAGCTTCTGCACTCCTTGGTCCATCCCAAATTGTGCATGATGGAGAAGAGAGAAGGAATCAGAGGAAAGAAAAATCTTGAATGCTCAAGGGAAAGGAGAAGTGAGTAGAGCTGCTCTGAGCTATTGGGCCATTTGGTCCCCCTGGCCTAGCCCTGAGAAAGGTGCAGGCTCACAGCTAGAAAGGGAGGCAACACTAACTCCTTCATCTACCAAAGCAGCTCTAATTCACTGTTGCAGGTAAAGGAGATCATTTACTGTAAAGGAAAGGAAATTTTAAAATCTGCAATCCCTGAATTATCTTGTAATTGCTTTTGTCCTAACAAAAAAGAAATGTAAACCAAAGAAAAGAAACTGCACAGTAAGAACTTTCTGACAAAAAAACATGAACTAACTCTCCATCAGTTGATTTTCTTTAGCTTAACAGGAATATACAGAGGTTTTGTCGTGCTGCTTTGTGGGTTTTTTCCTTCAAGTGCACAGAGATTTATTTCTAGTCCTACAGAGCTGAAGGTACAATTTTCACCATGTGAACCCCCAAGATAGTTCCAGGAACACAGAAGATCAGGTCATCACACTATTATTGCACAGAATACTTTGTAGAGGACAAATTAAAAGTACAGTTGAAAAAAGAAACTATGGAAACTTTTTAAGAAAGGGTTCTCTTATCTAAAAGCATGAAGATTGACTAGGAGGATATGAACTGGTTATTTCTAGTTTCCATCTGATTCTTGAATTTTGCAGACATAAGCAGTATAATAAAGAAGGAAAGGATGAGGAAACAATGTGAGCTTCTAAAAACCACACTGGTTTTTTGTTGTCTTGAATTATCCAGAAATCTAAACATAATAATGTATGGGTTCCCTTAATTGTAATTAAAGGGCAGAGGTTGTGATTCATAGGGGTACAATTACTGCATTTATCCAGAAGAACACAAATGAGAACAACTGTGAAAGAACAGAAGGAAAAATATCACAAGCAAAACTGAATAGAAAGAATATAGAGTTCTACTGCAGCTCAACAAAAAATGAGAATACTAATTATAAATCACTCAATTGCACAGAAAAGTCCAGTTCACACTCATGCTAATTAAAGGATGTCTTAGTAAAAAAATCTAAAAAGTCAGCTGAAATTAAATTATCTTAAAAGATTAAAATTGCAAAAGCAATGACAGTACTTAGACCAGAACTGCAAATTGCCAAAGGCACATGATGTTCCAGAGCAATGCAGAAAAAAGAAACATGTCAGAAGCATTTATTTTTTAATTCCTTATAAACATGCCAAATTGGAAGGCAAGATACCTTCGGTTTACCCCAGTACACAGTGTTCATAACCCTCTTTCTTCATTCAAATATTATACACCACCACTGGTACTCAGTGAATTAGACTGTTCCAGATAAATTAGCAAAGAAGTCAGGTGTTAAAATTAAACTCACTGAAATAATTATTTTTCAGCTGGAAGACTGCAACTAGACACTATAATGTGTTCTGTAAACACTAACCCACTTTTCAATAATTAAATATTTATTGGACTGCAGATATAGACAGACTGACTTGGTAAGCCTAAGGGTTCAGAGATAGGAGATCAGAGCTCATACCTTTGCTTCAAATGAAGCTTAAAAGATATTTGAAAGTGGGATTCCCTCTGTCCTGAGCCTAACTGCTTGTTATTTGGGACTATAAAGTGAGGCAACACTGTTATTTCAGCTCCTGAGAGGAAATCAGATCTTTCTCCTGAGGAACTGAAGCTTTTGACAGTTGACCTTGCTGTATATATAATTTCAAGACATTATTGACACTGCTTCTAGTCTAGTAAAATAAACAGGGTCATGGGACAGATTCAAGCACTGGCCCATAACTCCCCATCCTGTTTTACTGTTAGCACACATCCTGGTTTGATATCACCTGTCAAAAATTGGTCAGTCTGGGCAACAGCACCAGACAGACCCTCATCCCTACAAGGCTCCCTCTTGAAGGACAGTGAGCAAGTTTAGCAGGAGAGATGCAACCTGTGCCATGCAAGGCCAGCAGAGATACTTTGTAGGCCACAGCATTAGGCACATTTCCTGGAAGCACAGAAATCAGCAATGGGATTCTACCCCACAACAGACATACTCACAAGGAAAATGTCAAAGAACTATGGAAGGATTTTGCTGCTAAAAGTTCCTCTCAGCACTGTAACCTAGGGAATTTGGAAGACAACAATAACACAAATTTGCCCAGAACAGACTCTAGTTTCACTGGTCACAGTCAGCTCACATTCCTAGGAGGAAAATCCTGCTTGTCAAATACTGACTTCCTTTTATGACAAGGTAACCCATCTAGTTATCAAGGGAAGCCAGTGTGGATTTCAGTATGGCTTTCAATACTGTCTCTGGGGCGGCCTCACCTTGAATATTGTGGTAGTTTTGGGCACCACAATATATGAAAAACATTAAGCTATTAGAGAGTGTCCAAAGGAGGGCAAACAAGATGGTGAAGGGCCTTGAGGGGAAGCCATGTGAGGAGGGGCTGAGGTCACTTGGTTGGTTCAGCCTGGAGAAGACTCGACTGACGGGAGACCTCACTGTGGTCTGCAGCTTCCTCATGAGGGAAAGCAGAGGGGCAGACATTGATCTCTTCTCTGCGGTGACCAGTGACAGGACACAAGAAAATGGTCTGAAGCTGAGTCAGAGGAGGTTTAGGTTCCATAGTAGAAAAAGGTTCTTCACTGAGAGGGTGGTTGGGCACTGGAACAGGCTCCCCAGGGAAGTGGTCACAGCACATGATGTGACTCTTGGGGCTGTTCTGTGCAGAGCCAGGACTTGGATTTTGATGATTCTAGTAGGTCCTCTCAACTCAGCATATTCTGTGATTCTGTGAAACAGTCATCCTCAGCAGAAAGGAAAGAGATCAGGAGAGCCTGATGTCCCATAACTGCTGGTTCTGAGGCACAAAGAAGGCCAAAGAATAATTTGTAAGTGATGTGATATATGACAGCACATGTGAAATCTTGTCTGAGCTAAAAAAAAAAAGTCTTGCAATTTGTAGGGGCTAGATAAATTCCTAATAAAAAGGAGATAGTGATTTGGATTAGTAAGAATATAAACCAGAAAAAGGAGTAGTTAGAATATAAACCAGAAAAAGGAGTAGTTAGAATTCTTAGAATCCTTGATAAAGCAAACTAAAAGTTTCCAATCAAAATAAATTGTCTAATAAAATGAGGCTTATAACAAATGACAAAGGTATTGCATGAGATCATATCCAAAATGCTAAAGGAATCCAAACCATAAAACCCGCGGCAGTAAGGCAGACAGAGTTCAAAGCAGCAGAACAGGAAAAACAACATACACAGTTGCATACATTGTCAAAATGAAAATAAGCCAAGAAAATACCCAGGAGATACAAAACCTTTGCAGATGCAGGTAGCATATATATAGCAGAGACGGGAAAAACAGTCTATTTTGATCAGCATTTCTGTAAGAGTAATACATGGTGTTGTGAAGAAAATGGGGTAAGAGAAGGGAAAATAGACAACAAGAGGATCTCAGCTGATAGCTCAGGCATTTGTGTCTGCCATGGTTTCATAAATATTTGATAGCATATGTGTGTGCCTTGGGAAACTGCAGCAAATTCAGGTGTTTACAAATTGAACAAAATGGCAATATTCCTCTCATAATCCCAAAGGAACTGGCATGGAGGCCCATTCAGCCTGCAACTTTCATTTGGAAGATCTCACTAACCACAGCAAGATTAAAAAAATGGTGGCGCCAGGATAAGAGGACTCACAAGTTCTTAATATTTAATTTTCTAGAAAAGCCAGCACCCAAGGAAGACTGTTTTAAAAATTAATCAAGCAACATTTGTGAGCTGGAGTCTGGGAGCTACTTATATGCTGTTGAACTTGGGTGTTGTATTTATTCGATCTTTTCATTGAGTTTTGTCCTTTTATGTATCGACCTCACCAGATAGAACCTGCGAGAGGCATTTTGTGGCCCCTTTGGGCATAGACAGACACTGAAACAATAAAAAAATATGTGTTTTTTGATTAAAGGCAAAGAAGAAAGCCTGAACAGCGCTCAGGCAAAAGCAGCTTTAGGAGTTGCAGCAGTTCATACTCTGACTATACAGGGCATGGGGCTTTCCTGGAGGCTGAGAAATGGTAGTGGCAAGGGCAACCTACTAACTCATTCCCTGCACTAGCAGTGTGACAGATTCCAGCTGTAAGAATGTTCTAAGGAAGCTCCTTTTATTGAAAGTAACTCTTAAAAAAAAAGAAAAACAAAAAACACTTTGCAGCCATTTTAATGTAGTTGAGCAATTACAGAGTATCAATTATAGCAAGGTAAATATCCCCTGTGGTTTTGAGTTTCATGACAAGTGAAACAAGCAGGTCTTAGTTTTCAACCTCTTTCTAGACAGGAATCAAGGCTTAATTCATAGGAGCAATGTCCTGTGGACTAATGGATGTCTGGCCTGAGACATTCAAATCTCAAGTCATATTGATAATGGCTTCTGTTTATTTCATTACCATCCACCACATTTTTTCAAACTGCCATTAGTAAAAGATAAGCTGAAGAAATGCCTGATGTATGACATCCAAACACGTACATTCCAGAAAATTCCAGTAAGAGGAAGATTCTGACCTTTTATGACTGCAGAAACAATGAGCATTGGAACAAACAGTTGTGGTTCCTATTCATAGATGAGAACAGCAGTTACTGAACCAAAATTCACCCATTTGTAGCTAATAATAAACGTAAACCCATATTTTTTCAGTATTTTTAATTCTTTAGTTTCTTTATATACATTAGAAAGAAGTTTGTCACTGTAAAATCTTATCATTATTTGTAGATGATGGAAGTAATTCCTGAATAAAGCTGCAATGGATTAACCATCACCATCATAAATTTGCAGATGACACTAAGCTGGGGGGAGTGTTGATCAGCTGGAAGGCAGGAGGGCTCTGCAGAGGGACCTGGACAGGTTGGAGAGTTGGGCTGATTCCAAGGGGATGAGGTTCAACAAGGCCAAGTGCCGGGTCCTGCACTTTGGCCACAACAACCCCCTGCAGTGCTACAGGCTGGGGACAGAGTGGCTGAAAAGCAGCCAGACAGAGAGGGACCTGGGAGTTTGGATTGATAGGAAGTTGAACATGAGCCAGCAGTGTGCCCAGGTGGCCAAGAAGGCCAATGGCATCCTGGCCTGGATCAGGAACAGTGTGGCCAGCAGGACCAGGGAAGTGATTCTTCCCCTGTACTCAGCACTGGTGAGGCCACACCTGGAGTACTGTGTGCAGTTCTGGGCCCCTCAGTTCAGGAAGGATATTGAGGTGCTGGAGCAGGTCCAGAGAAGAGCAACAAGGCTGGTGAAGGGACTTGAGCACAAGTCTTATGAGGAGGGGCTGAGGGAGCTGGGGTTGTTCAGCCTGGAGAAGAGGAGGCTCAGAGGAGACCTCATCACTCTCTACAACTACCTGACAGGAGGTTGTAGCCAGGTGAGGGTTGGTCTCTTTTCCCAGGCCACTATCAGCAAGACAAGAGGGCATGGTCTTAAGCTGTGCCAGGGGAGGTTTAGGTTAGATATTAGAAAGAATTTCTTTACAGAGAGGGTGGTCAGACATTGGAATGGGCTACCCAGGGAAGCGGTGGATTCTCCGTCCCTGGAAGTTTTTAAGACAAGACTGGATGTGGCACTTAGTGCCATGGTCTAGCAACCACAGTGGTAGTGGATTGAGGGTTAGACTTGATGATCTCAGAGGTCCCTTCCAACCCAGCTGATTCTATGATTCTATGAATTTCAATTTATTTTTATAGCATATGAATGCTTTTTTTAATGTTACACAATATGACACTGAGTATTCATTACTGCACCTTCTGCCCTGGAGTCCAGTGGTGTCTTGTGTGGCTCACACAACATATGTAAGTGTGATTGTATATTTATGCTAGAAAAGGTGGTACAATAGGTGTCAAGAATTTAATTACTGTGAACAATACGTTTCCACTTATGGCTCAAAAAAAGTGCAAGGTCATTCTCAGGCAATATATAAATAATTATAGATATAACTAGTATATTACAAGAAAAAAATGAGCGAAAGTTGCTATCGATGATCTCTGTCCTTTATTGATTACCAAAATATCCTTAATCATGGCCTCTGTAAGAATTTTATCATGGAAGCATTTTACCTTGCATGGTTTTATTGGTTCTTCAAGTATACATAGAGCAGTGTTTGTGAACAAAGCATAAAAGGCACTAAGTTTTTACCCTTTCAAAATACTGGCAGAATTTTAACAATATAGCCTGACTTCTATTAGCACTGATGTGAAGAAATGATTTCCAAAACCAGCCTTTAGTAGCATGATGACATCCTACTTGCATGCAAGTGAATTCCAAGACAAATTTTCCTATGTCACAAGAGAAATTTATAGTAATATTACTGTGGAATATTATATTGAATAAGTGTACATTTTAACTCAGGAGATTATTTTAAAAAAACCCAACTGAGTCATATTCTGCATTTTGATCCCTCTTAGCTTTTTCATTTTGTCTTAAAGTTACTGACAGTTAAATTAAGATAAGTTTCAATTCCTTATTAATAATAAGAACTTGAACAATGAATTTTCTGTTGCTCTATATATGCTAATGTCAGCATAATCAAATTCTGGCTTCATTAACTTACCTATATCCCCCAAATTTCATCCCACTATAGTGTATTAAATTCACTGTTACAAATTGGGAGTAGAAAATGCAGATGTCAAATCCAGTGCCATGCTGCCAAGAACACACTTCAGTCTTCCAGGAGATAAGACTTTACTTTGGCACTGACCTTATCCCACAAAAACAAAATTTCTAAAAAAAAATAATCTTAGAGGGGCTTCATATGATCAAATGTGCACCATCAGAACTGGCTACCTTTGATGTCCCCACAGTCCCTGGAAAGATGTGAATAATTCAACTGCATTTAGATGTCTACGTCAGGGTGAGGGAATATTTAGCCTTCCATAATGAAACAGTATCCCAGACTAGCAAAGGTTCTGATTTATGTTTGCATGTGAAAGTTGATTAAAGATACCAAACCTGATAATGATTTTACAACAGCCTATCTGTAAAACAGGAGCATCTAACAAGAGAAATCACAGTGGATGGGAAAAGCACAGCCAAACAGTGATAATGTGTTTTATGAAAGGTGAAGAGTTTAACCTTTTTATCTGTACTGACACTAGTAAGACCATAGAAACAAGTTTTGACATAAGAGTCCAGTCTGCACAAGATTTTCACAGGCCACAGTAATCTCTAATAACATTTTGAAAAAATTTAATCTCATGCCATTCCAAACAGAAATAGATTGGGATTTTCTTCAATCTTCAAGTCAAAACAATAAGCCTTTCCAACACACTGTGAAAAATTACAGAGTGATTTCAAAGTAGAATTCAAGTAATGAAGTTCATTTTGAAGTTTCTTCATTATGCTTGAACAAGCAATGATTGCCACATCCACCTGCAAATATTTATTACAGTGATATACTGTGAGCTAAAAAACATCATTAGTATTTTTGTACCCTTTAGCTAGACATCTTTAAAGGGAGCCATCATAAGCAATCTGTAGAATAGATCACGAGAGTAAGGATAATTACCAAGAAGAAGAGAATTAGCAGAGTAATTGAATGCTCTTTGAGACATTAATATAGCGACAGACAATTAAAATATTTCTCTGTCTGGTTTCATCACTGAAAGCACAGCTTTGCACGTTAGCTGTGTGAGTAATTCTATTGGCTTTGGTGACATAGAGCTATCTAACTAAGACAGCATGTCATTATATATCTATGTCATTTTCTTAATTTTTATGCAAATTTCTCATCTTCATTTGCAACATTAAAAGAAAAACACTGTTACATGGAGTATGAGCTAATAACTTCAGCATGCTTTGAAATATCTCTAAATGAGTAAAAATATTCTCACTATCTTCAATGGACAGTCAATTAAAAATATAGTGTGCTGATCCAGTGATTATTTGATTCTTCCTTGGAAAGGAAGGAAATTATTACATTTGTTTTGGAAGTTGTCATTATACGTGCAACAAAATGCCTATGGATCCCTATATCTATATAAAAGAAGCAACAAACTCAATCCATTATCTTTGACAACACTGGGATTTTAAGCATTTGCCCATAAAACTTTCCTTCCCCCAGGGATAAACACTTGCTGATCTAAAAGGTCTTGAAAACTCAAAGGAGAATTTACTCACGAAATGGCAGTTCAGGCTCTCAAGCCGTTATTCTGAATGGTTCCTCACCTGGATTGCTTAGGGGGAGTTTGTATCTAGGATAGTTTGGTGACAGTTTCTTGATTTAATCACAAAAGAAAAAAAATCCAAACAATTAAAATTTAGGCCCTGAAGGAACTCCTTTGTGGATACACATGTGCATACCTATTAATAAAAGCTGCCAGTGATCATGGCCTGATGCTGTGCAGTGCCAGGACACTACATCTGCTGTGCTTGAGAGGATGGAAGTGCAGTGTCTCAGCACAGGGAAGAGGGGAGGGGAAAATAAACTCTTTGGTGAACTATTTTCTCACTTTCTTTTTTCACTTGTCTTTAATCTTCCCACTATTGGCCTTTCCATTGGTCTTCATTTGTAGTTTCCATATTCCCTATCTGCTATATTTTTCTCATTTAGTAAAATCGTGCTCATATATGATACTTTCCTTAGCTCCTTTTTGGCCTTTTTTACATTCTTTGTTTTTTCTTTCTCCCAAACCTTTAGCCTCTGTGCCTCCTCCTCACTTAAAAGATAATTAGTAGAGAATTATTTATTATTTTTTCTTTGGCTTAAGAGTTTTTAATTTCATTTCCCTGGCACCTTTTGTTTTCTTTATGCCTCCCTCAATGCCATCTGCTCAGCTAATTTGATTGAACATTGTCTGGAGCCTGGGACTCCTCTTGCACCTTTGCCACTCTTTTACTTCTCTCAGATGCAATGGAAACTTTCATTTGCAATGGCATTATGGAGAGAACAACCCTAAAAGATGAAACACTGATTTATTAATCCATCCTTTTTGAAGCTGTTCTACTTATGTATTTATGGGACTAGAGAATGACTCTTTAGCCTAGAAAGGCAGGAGTTCACACTTCCAATGAATATTCAAGTACTTATCTACAAGCAGAACACTTCCAATAGGAGACACAGAGGTTATGTCCAACCAGTTAAATAATATGGGGAGGAGGAGCAAGCACAAGCTCCTTAATAACAGTTAATAATCTGCATCCTCTTGCTGCATTTTTAGCAACAGACAGGGATGCATCATGGGACTGACCATTCCCTGTTCCTGACAGGAAACTGAATAAGGCTTCACTGCTTCTGGCTATCTCCAACTTACACCACCCTTCATCATTGTCCCTGTAAGCTCTGTAATCTTGAACAACCTTACATGTTCTCATACTGTGTCATAACATCACTCATGGAATATATACCTTCACTTTTTGCCAGAAAACTGCCAACACAGTTCTCACACTGTGTCAGGTACCTTGAAATGAACAGGAAGATGGGGATCTTGTTTTGAAACAAAACTTTGAATAAGGTAAAATGATAGAAAGATGTCTTGAACCAGTCTTTAGGAGTACAGCATAACACAGTAGAGAAAAAGTGACTTTCTGGAAAAGGTTCCATTAGTCTTCCACCAAAGGGTGTCAAGATAGTAGTAAAAGATATTAAATAGTTATGTATCATTGTTCGATTTTCTGAAAGTAGAAAACATCTGGAATAGCTTGCCAAAATGATCTTTTGGCATATTTGGTTGAGGTTTTTTTAAATAGTCTCCTAATACTCCTTTTAGAATGAGGATTTTTTTTTTAATTTTATTTAAGGTTAATTAGCATTGGATAAAAAAAGAAACAGGTTAAACTGCATCAAGTAAAAGAAATCAAATAATCAAGTTTTGTAAAACTGATTCAATATTTCTCATTTTAAAATAATTTTAATTTTACTTTATAAAGAGGACTGCATGGAGTGTAATAATGTGTTATTTTACCAAAAAAAGTTAAAGTTTTTATTTCAGCAGACCACATAAATTCAAGATGACAATACTGAGAACTGCATGTATATTCAATAATTTACTTCCATTATGTCATAAAATGGGAAGTTAGAGAGTAGAAGAATATTTTCCTTAAGGCAATCACTTAGTGTTTTGACATTTCTAAAATGGGACACAACAGCGAGTAATACCACAGAAAACATCCTCACACAATAATAATCAAATCAGAGGGAAAATGAGGTGAGGTGTGAAGGTCTCAATTCCATTATTTGCTTAATTACATTTTTTATGAAGTCATTTTTTTTACTCTGCCAGGCTGTACAATTTCTTCAACAAATTTTACGTATCAAACTAAGTTTACATGTTAGATTGGTGACAACAGCTTTCCTCTGAGAAGGCTTGGTTTTGGCCCACTTTCTGTCAACTCTGAAATACACCATGAGCAAGGAATAATAGAAGTCACCTCAGGAGTGGAAACAAAGATGGGAGAAGGAAAGAAATTGTGGAAATCCAAGAAAACGGATAAAAGCTCAGACAGATGGAAATAAAGAGACCACTTGAAGGGGGTGCCAGATAACTTGGTTCTGACTAATAAGCATTTATTGCTGTGTTTCACCTTTAATCCTGGAAGCTTACAAATGTAGGGGAATAGAATGAATTTGCCACCAGCAGATATTAATTACAGTTCATTCCACCCCAGCATACACTCGCCAGATCTTCCCGTCTGAGTGATCTGATGGATATACACTCATGACAAGTGTTTGTGGTGCAATCAGCTGTTTGTCAAGCAACACGTGCAACAGAGTACTGATTCCTTATGCTTCTTCATCTTCACAGAAGAGGATTTAATGACAGTGGGAAAGGGTACGGTTAGCCACAAAGGGACTAGGTAGGTGAGAAGTTACGTTTCACATATGGTAGGTACTGTTCAAAGTAGGAAGTGCAACACTGTGGTTAGAAAACCATATATAAAGCCACGAAATGCAAAGAACATCAAAGGAGCAAGAACAAAACAAATCTTGAAGCTGAGATTAAATACACTTCTGATTCTGTTGCACAAAGGTTGAATTTCACTGATGAAAGCTTCTATCAGAAATGTATGATATGACCATGAGGCAACATTTTCAAATTTGCAGGGTATTTTGTAATTATTTGGCATTCTTTCGTCCAGGCACTTATGAATAATGTGCTGTTTAATTTCTAACTCTCACCCTTATAAGATCCTCAAATAATTACATTTAAATAGAAAGGCTCGAAGAACTTAGTTTGCCAAGATTTTAACTCCCTTGAACAACCAACCGCATGCTGAAAATTTTAATCAGAAATGCCACAGCACAGACTCTAGAAGAAGCTAAGAAGGGCTGTATCCCATTTCAGCTGTACAGTCTTATTCAAGAACTAGATAAGTTCTCAAAGTCATGATTTTCTCCAACTTCATAGGCATAGCTACAGTTCCAATACAATTTTCCTCATAGCTTATTTTTCAGGTTCATAATTCTGTTTTACCCAACCTGAACTTCTTTTACATTTGTTTCATCCCTTATTTCTTTGTTTTAGTTTGAACTGCCAAACTATTTGCTTCTTTGAATCAGTTATCAATACAAATCCAAGCAGCATCAGAAATTCGAGTACCTATAACATCTTTTATTTCTGCCACATCATAAATTCATGTTGGGTTGGGTATAGATACCAGTCTTATCTTGGGTATAGGTACTATCTTGTCTCTACAAAATGGATCTTATATGCACAGACAGGTATATCATATGTGTTTTCTCCTTAAATCCAGAGTTCTCTGTGGAAAATATCTGACTGCAGGGTGGGTGTCCGAACTATTTCATTAAACATGCCCCTTTTAAAGTTTTCCAACCTCATAATTTGCTTTCAGGCATCGTCACCTCCAAAATAAGTTTCTATTACGCTGTTTCTGGAAAATTGGCATATTATGGGCAGGTATTTGTTCTAACCACATTATTTCATAATGGACAAAGTGGAATGTCAATGCCACAGATTTTGCTTCCTGGGAGATTCAGTTCTCATCAGCTTTTGTGTAAGCTGACCTCTGGGCACATTTCCAGTAACCCAAGCACTGGCTGAGTTCTCTTGACCTTCTTTGCCTGTCTGAACTTTCAGTCAAACTGACAGTTTAAGTTTGATAGAACTAGGTTTTCCTATGAAAAACAGACCTTTTCTCCGAAACAGTTCTAAGGGAAACACAGAGGAAAATACTGACTAGTCATGGGAGAGCATCTCCACAGGGGTTGTTTTCCCAGCATTACAATGAGAACAGTAAGAAGCAAAAACACTACCACAAAATTCATGTCTGAAAAGTGCCAATAAAAGCCATAACATAAGTTTTAAATATTGTGGAAATAATAATATCAATATGTAAATCCTATATTCTACTTGACCCTATATCTATCATTGAAATAAGTTCCTGAAATAACTTCCATGTTCCTTTCTATATATTTTGAAAACTAAGAGACCTATAATCTCCAAATACAGAAAAAAAAATTAGATAATAATGTACAGAAGTATAAATTAGAAGAGTAAAAAATTTAAATTAGAAAAAAATCTTAGCAGGTTATCTTCTTTAATTAGAATTTTAGTTTTAGTGAATATACAAAAAAATCCCTTTGCAAAGGGATTCTCACTAGATTCCAAATCTAGGAAATAACATTTTATAGTTTGAGAACATCAATCTTAATTTACATGTAGAAACAGCACTCGCATAAGCAATTCCATCCCCCATTTTATACAAAGTCAATACTATCACATAGCAAATTATACAAAATGTGAATGTTTCTCTGCATTTAAAATCAGTAAGCTAGAAAACAAACCCTCAATCTTTTAAGTTGCACTAAGAAAAAAAATCTGTGGCGGGTGAAATTGAATTACAGATTTATCTCACATGTCACCGAGCCCTGAAATGATTCACTGTTTTTGGAAGCATGTAAAAGCTTGTGTGGTTTTCACATAAATGACATGCCACTACAACACAGCTCTGGGCATGAAATATTTTCATCTTGGAAAATGGCTAGGCAACAACTTCTTCTTGATCAGAATGTCTAAGTGATAAGTACAGGCTATAACACAGTTACTGAGAAACAGCACTCTGGAATCAGTGCTACAAGCCAGATTTTACATCTCAGTCAAGGAATGGTAACCTTCATAATGAAATCTACAGTTGTGGAGTTAGTGCTGTGCAGCTGTCCAACCTCTGCCAGGTGGTGACAGGCTTTTCACCAGCAGATTCTCATCCTGGTCTTCCACTGGAACAACTGCCTAAAAATTTGTCAGCAAAATTAATGATATAATACAATTTCTCCTTCCTGCAGTTTAGCCAAAGGAAAGTTTACAAATGCTGACTATATTATTCTTCTGGCTATTTTCAAGAAAATTCCTACACAGGGATAACCAAACAAAACCATACACAAACAATCTTTTGCCTATACAGTAATGCTGATATTTTTATTATTTTGGAAGATGAGCTAATCACAATAGCAATCAGGTTGTATTCGCCTTCAATTATTTATTTATAATGTGAATATGTAAATATCTAGATTGGCATATTGACAGAAATTAACTATACATTCTTTGTATTGCTCCCTAATTTTATACCTATGGTAATTAGAAACAATCTATTTCTCAAATCAAAATGCCATTATGAAAGGAGGTGGGTCTTCTCTAAGTTCTAGCACTTCCAGACTTTGTTTTGACATTTAAAAACATATGCTTTTATTACAAAACTCAAAGCAGTAAAAACTACCTTATATGGAGTATTTAACAACAAAACCTGAATGTAGTGGCATATTTAAAACAGAGACATGAAAATTGGTTATCTAAGTAAACTCTAACTCCAGTAATCTGGGTCACCATCCTGTTTCAAGTTAAAATGGTGCTCTACTGTAAAACACACTGTGTAAAGCTGAGAGATTTGGGCTATGGTTTCAGACAGAATTCAGTTTATTTAGTGAACTTCATACTGATACTGTCAAAGGCTCATCCTGTGAGATCTCTGTTGGCTGAGCTATCAGTGAAATCAATATGATACTGCACACAGCCTGCTTGTCTGGGAGCAGGATGCTTGAGCAAGCAGGATGCTTGAGCGTTTCACGTAAGAGTTGGAGGGAAAATATACTGTATGAAATGTCTGAAAAAAAGTTGATGAATTTTTCACAGTCTAAAAAAAAAATATAAAAATATCACTTTCTTAGGAGACTAATTCTAGCAAACAATCTTTTGCAAACAACTTTGCAAAGAAAGCCATAAAGATACTACCAGACATTCTTTTCTAGATTGTCTTTCTCTCAGCAATTGTGTTTCTCTGGAGTATATTTCACTAGATTAATATTCTGGGTTATGCTCTTTAACATGCTCAAAGGATCATCAATCTCACTCTCAAGCTGCTACAGCTGAGTAATTCAGCAGTGCAGCATCTGCCAATCCTGTATTCCTCCCTATTGTTCATGTAGTAGTTTAAAGGGTTTAAAGGTCAGTAGCACAACCTGAACAAAAGACTGGCTGGCCTAAAAGAAAGTGCATATCTTCCTAAAAAAGCATAGAAATGTTCAGTCTCCATATTATACCACAAGCAGGAATCTTCCTTGGCTGTTATTTCTAGAAGCTGGTCAGTTTTATATTGAGTTGATGAACTTCAACTGTTTCTCTCAAAGGAAGATCAAATTTCCTCTAATTTACTATCTTCCACCAGGCCTTACCTCTGCTCTGTGTGTAAATCCAAAAAAAAAGAGGTCCACTACTTTAAATAGAGCATTTCAGGCATAAGTTATCATGACAGCATATTTTGCCCAGAAGTGTAATTACAGGATCTCAGAGATGCTAAGTAAGAGGAAAAAAGCAGCACAGCTAAACAGATGCTTGTTCATCTTGCTAAAAAATTTCCTCACGCTTGCAGAATCAAACAGGAGGGAGAGAAAGACAAATTAAAGGAAAGCAGGTCATGTGCACACAAATACATGCATCCTCTGTACCCCAGGACTTTATTGTGCTGCTTAGGCAGCACCCTGAGCTAAACAAAAACCTGCTGAGTATCACAGAGCCTTTTGCCTCCAGTGAACAGTGCCCTAAAATCTTCCCATGGCTCTGTCTTGAAAGGCTTCAGTGTCTACCAGTACACTAACCTCACTTGTCCATGCATTAAAATGTCCATGCAGTTAATGCTACACTATGCTTCTCTCCTGTACTAAGAACTGCAGGATGGTTACACAGGATCTGTTAGGACGGGATACAGTGTCATTCTTACTATCATCTAACCAAACTTGCCTTCTTATCAAGCCAAACCACAAATGTAAACCTAAAGTTAAAACACAAATAGAGACAGAGATAGCGCATTAGACAACTAATTTACACCAATTATGTATTGGTATATATATAACATACAACTCTAAAGAACCCAAGTGAAAATCCTGAGCTAAACTCCCCCCATAGAGAGTAGGTGATGCAGATTCAATAAAAATGTTCATTAAAACACTTACTCACCTGGTGTTACCATGGCATCCACCTTTCCCACAGGTCTGAGCTACTGTGTTAGTGATGTTGTCTGGTGCAGAAAGGAGTTTGAAAAATGTCTCTAGGGAGGATTGAGAGGCACTCTTAGATTTGCATGAAGCAATTTATCTTCTTGCTCTCCTGAATCTTAAACTGAAGGACTATCCACTTACCTCATATCATAATTTTTTCCACAGGCAATATATATTATTAGCCTCATTTTGACAGATAGGAAGTTAGTCTTCACACTTTCTTGTGAAGCAAAAGGACATATATTAGTGACTCTGCAGGGTGACACAGAGGAAGAGATTACTTTTGATACTCTGAATCTTCCTATGTTAGACACCCGGAGTCAAACAGTCCTAATATCCTGCAGATCAGTGCTTTAGATACTCAAGCTCTAATTTCATATGATGGTACAGGGGTATATGAGAAAGCACACACCTACAATACCTCACCCTTAATCCTGTAATGTCTAGGATGCAGTGCAAGTGCACACATCCCCGTGGTACAGAACTGACCAATGATCTGCACTGCAAACCTAGATAATAAGTACTGAATATATTCCTCTCCTTTGGAGATAAATATATTTGGAAAAAACATTTTTTTCTCACAGTCTTCATCATATTTGTTTTGGACAAGGCTCAACCACAAAACTCAGACAAAATTTCAGTTTCAGAAACATTTTCTTTCTTCATTACTAAACTTAGAATAAAGACATACAGCAATAGTTTGAGAATAAAAGACTGAGATTGTCGCTGACAGTAGTCCTCCAAACCTGCCTGTTACTAACCTTTGGTAAGCCTTAAGAAGGGAAGGGAAAGAGCTGCAGCATGTAAATCTCTCTATGTGAGGAGGATCTGAGTGCATAAACACCACATCATAAAACTCATAAAACATAAAACACAACTGACAGTTCATGTAAACACTGTGGCCATTTAAGGTTTCTTCTCAATAAAAGTTTGGCTGCATGCACAAATCAGTGCAATATTCTTAATATACCAATGCTTCAGAAAGAATTGAGAAATGTTAAGAAAATCTAATGAGTCTAAGTTTTGCTATGGTTTACTTAATGGTTTCCCTCTCAGTAACAGGGCGAAAAAAAAAAAGATGCCAGAAGCTGAACAATTACATCTTAAAAGTAACTGTTTTCATCAGCAATGCCAGCATCTATCTTTATCTCTGTGGCTTCTTTTTTCTCAGTGAATGTGAACTCATGTCACAGTTTGCAGACTTAAGCCTGAAGTACCATTCTGAATCAAGTCCTGCACTTCATACAGACTCTCTATCAGGCAGCAGTTCTGCTGTCAGCAAAATACTTAACGTCAAGCAATAGCATCTATGAAGCAACAGAAAAATTCTTATATTACCTGCATTTCTCTAAGGTCTTTAACATAGTCTCCCATAACATCCATCTTTCTAAATTAGAGAGAAGTGAATTTGCTGGGTGGACTGTTCAGTGGATGAGGAATTTGCTGAATGGCTGCATCCAGAGTGCAGTGGTCAACGGCTCAGTGTTCCAACAGACAAATGTTGTCCCTCAGGGTCCATACTGGGACCAGTGCTATTCAATATCTTCATCAATGACATAGACAGTGGGATCAAGTGCACTCTCAGCAGGTTTCCAACACCACCGAGCTGAGTGATGCAGCTGATGCATTTGAAGGATGGGATACCATCCAGAGGGACCTGGACAAGATCACAAAGTAGGTCCATGAGTTTCAACAAGATTGAGTGCGAGTTCCTGCACAGGGGTCAGGGCAACCCCAGTATAAATACAGGTTGGGGGATAAAGGGAATGAGAGTAGTCCTGCTGAGACAGACTTGGGGGTATTGGTGGATGAAAGGCTGGATGTGAGCTGACAATGTGCAACTACAGCCGACTGCGCTGCATCACAGGAAGCTTGGCCAGTAGTTCATGGAGGTGATTCTGCCCCTCTCCTCTGCTCTTGTGAGATCCCACCTGGAATACAGGTCTGAAGTCCTCAGAACAGGAATTACATGGACCTGTAGGACTACAAAAGTGAGCAGAAGGTTGGAGCAGCTCTCTGAGGGTTGGTGTTGCTCAGCCTGGAGAAGAGAAGGCTCCAGGGAGACCTTAAAGCAGCCTTTCGTTACTTATGGGGGGGTTATACATTTTAGTAAGGCCTGTTGCAATAGGACAAGGGGTAACGGCTTTAAACTAAAAGAAAGTAGATTCAGATTAGATATAAGGAGAAAACATTTTTATGGCGAGACTGGTAAACACTGGCACAGGTTGCCCAGAGGCATTGTAGATGCCCATCTCTGGATAAAATCAAGGTCAGATTGGATGGGGCTATGACTAACCTGATCTAATTGAACATGTTCCTGCTTATTGCAAGAGGGTTGGTCAAGATAACCTTTAAAGGCCCTTCTAGCCCACACTCTTCTCTGATTATGAATACTTCCACCTGTTGTCAAATGGCACAACTTTCCAGATGGCTAAAACAGCAGGGTTTGTGGTTAAGGTCATATCTATGTGATGAAAACAAACAAACACCAGCTGACTCCCTGTGAAGCAACCTGCAAACTGATATCTGAGTGAGTATCGTGTAAATTATGCCTAGAATTAGGGTCAGTCAGGTCAGGTATTTCACTACTTTTTCAGATTTAATGTAATACTGTTGTATAACACTGCACCATATGACAGTTGGCCATTCAGAGGTATCCAATGCATTGCCTATTACTGTTGTAGTCATGTCCTGAAGTGTCCATTGATGCTGGAGCACACTACAGGATTACATTGCTTGCCTCAGTTTTCAAGGTGACAATCTGGCCTGGTAAATCAGCTTAGTCATAGGCTTGTGACAACTAGTATACGTAATTTCATTCAGAGTCCTGCTTAAAGAGAGGTCTTTTCTATCTTAAAAGATTTCACTTAGCAAAGGCAATTAACTTAAGTTGGTCTGGAGATTTTTACTGTGGGATAGCTAGTGTTATTCTAATATTGTCATCAGGATTTTATAAGCATTTCACACTTCCTACAAGACCCATGTTAAGTATTTCCCCATATTTCAGTGGAATTGATTATTTTTTGCTTACTCTAAAAAGTATTTTTCATTCCATCGTTCCGCACTACAGATGCTGCAACAATACAAACAAAACCACTTCCTTGTCTTTAATGTCATTACAGTTTTAAGATTTTTTGCGTCACTTCTGATGTGCATCAACAAATTTCTCACAGTGATCTAGCAGTCACAGCTTTTTTTTCACTCTAGAGAGGTGTGTGAACAGGAGGACTGATAGCTACCTGATCACAAAACCCAGCAATACAATCTCATGGGCTGGTTTTGCTGTCTTCCACAGCACAATTCTTAGCCCACAGCACAATTCTTAGCCCACAGCACTAATTGTGGACAATCCATCCCACTAAAAAGACAGTGACAGAGCAGGGTGGAAAGCAATTCAACCCACATATCACCTGGTGTTTCCAACTCCGTGCATCTCTGGCAGTGCTCTAGACTTTCTTTATATTTTAACTGGTTGCCTGAAAATTCCCTCTGTTGTTATCCTCGGTCATGTGAAATGCTCACAAGCTTGTCCTTGCACAGCAGATGCTTCTGTTCAATCCTGAGCACAGTAGTGACTGAGGCTTAGGTGGAAAACCATTTACCTCCCAGAGGAGGAAGCAGTAGTAGACATAGTGGTATTCTGCACATCAAAGGGATTAAAGCATTTAGCAGAGGATTAGAAACCTGATTCTAGAGCCTTCTGAGCCTACTATCTCCCAAATCCAGCACAATGTACCAGCCACAGCCATGCAGGAGGAGGAAACTCTCTGATTTCTCTAGGCATTTCAGATTACCTTTGTTAGTGGTTTACTGAGCTTCTCCCAGATGATTGCCCCTGTGACTGTTTACCACACTACTGTCCCCTGCCCTCCGCTCAAAGTCATAAAAATGGAACACAGCGTTATACTCAAAATTTTATTATGGACAAAAGGAAAGACACTATATAGAAAGAGATAAGAACTGATTGTTAGTTTAAACAGTCACATTGTACAACTTATCTAACCCAAAAACGACCATGAATAATAGCTCTACAAAACTATCCTAGGATCTAATAATTTTATTTGACATATTTGTTTATCCAATATTCCTCTATTTCCTAGGGTTGAAGCCTACAGTCTTCCTCAAACAGAAAGATGAGTAACTAGAACAAGTTTTGAGCAACCTGAGATCCTTGCTGGGAGCATGATGTTCACAGTTGTGGGAGTTTCTTCCTCTTCTATCCTGTGTTATACTTGGAGCTATATTTATATGTCTTCTTATCACACTCTACCTCCTTCTCACTGCTTCCCTGCTGAAGTCTGATGGTTACCCTCTTCGGCCTCAATTGACATCAAGGGCTGCTACTGGCATAGCACTGCTGCCCCAGGTTTAACAGACCTTTACCTTATTCATGGTGTTCACAGAACTGCTGCTCACGCAGAGGTGAGGCAATAGTCACTTGGCCATTGGCTCTAATTAAGGCAATCTGAAACCATGCCAAGACAAACCCACACATGTGCTGACACCCTGCACTGTCAACTCAGTCCAACACCTTTGGCCTTTTACCAATAATGGAAAAATCATGTTTTCAGAGCTACAGCAGCAAATATTCTGACCTTCTGCCCTTCTCTTTCCTCCTCCTTCTTCTACTTAAAATATAACCTCCATTTATTAAGTGCAGTTGTCTCCATATGTGCAGTTCTGGAAAAAAATATCTACTTATGCTAAGTTGCTCTACCTCACAATTTCTAAATCACAAATTTGGAGAAGACAGCCAGGATTCTATCAGGGGCACTTTGTTATGCCAAGGAAAGAAACTATGTATTTTAAAATAAAAATATAGAGCTCAAATCTTCGTTTATTCCTTCAGCTAAGCAGATGTGGTGGAAAAGTAGGGTGGCAGTTTTAGTTACAACTGTACTTAAAATTTATTTTCCTAGTTGGTATTCTGAGCTTAAAAAAAAAAAAAAAAAAGCTAAGGGAAATTGAACATCTATACTGGTTGAAGGTTAGTTCTGTATCTTTATAATAATCCTTTCTGACTTAAATATTTAAATTTGAAAATTTATCTAACGCAGTATTGTCTTTCTTCTGTTGAGATCATTGATGAAAGAGAGTGTACAAGCAACCTCTTTTATAACCTCACATATATATATATATATCTTTTTGATAATACATTACTAGATTTCTCTCTTTATGGAGAGTAGACAAGAATGATAATTTCAAGTAGGTTACAAGTGTCTTACTAAGACCTTTCCACAATGTGGTAAGCACTGGCTAATGCAAATAGAATTGTTCTTGGATAAAAAATTAGAAACAGAATTCTAAGACTGTTATTCCTTTGTCCTCTCCACTCTTTGTAAAGATTGCAATTTGTGCAGCATTTTGATGCAAAATAGTCTCCAATTTTAATTTTATCATAATTCTGTAAGTATAGGAACATCTCTCTCTTTGGAGATATCTACAACTACCATCTAATCTCATAAAAATGGTTCTATTAAGAGAAAAATAATGTTAAAATGGTTCACTGATTTCACAAAATCAGTTTTATTACCCTTAAAATGATACAGGCTTAAGGAAACATTAATTTATAAGTAGAACAGAAAAATAATTCTTTGTAACCTAAATGACCAGTTTAGGGGTTTGTTCATTGTTTGAAAACTAATTGGAATTTATAAAATGAGTGTGCTCTAGAAGTCTTTGATATTTTATCATAAGAAATTGCAGAAGAGTTGAGGTAAATGTTAATATTGTATTAGATACACAAGGATCTCACCAATTTAAAGTGTTCTTAGAGCAATTAACTAGCTATCTATCTTGATAGTACCAGAAAAAAAAAAAATCTTGTAGATGTTCCCACTAAATATGACAGAAGGAGATATAATTGGCCACACTCATCTCTTAAAAATATTAACCACAATAGGAAGAAAAGCTAAAGAACTGAAAATCAGCACTGAAAGAACAACACAACTCCAGTCCTCCTAAGAGAGACATTTGTCAGCTGTTACCACTTTTCTCTGCTTAATTTAGCAAAAATTGTTATTTCAGGATGTCATGATTGCTGTAGAGTGGTTTATTATTTAAATCACTATGGTGTTTGAATGAAATACTCAGAATCTGAAGACCATATATTCACTGGGTGCATACGTGATGTCAGATGTTTGTGAATTACAAGTAAGCAACAGAGATTGACACTGACTTGTGAACAGATTCTGAATCCCTGATTGAACTACTGAATATCTTCAAAACCCAAAATTAAACTCTTACTCATCAAATTTCTGTAATATTCCTTGTAATCACGCAGTAAAATATCTCATCTGAGTAAACTAAATCTGTGGCTCCAGGACAAGGGTAGGGAAAAGGACTCTGACATCCTCTTGAAATACACCCACAGGAGCTGGAACCTGCAGCCAACATTACCTGCTGCTTTTGATTTATATATACAAAGTTTAACAGTAAAAAGCTTTACATTTAAATCAACAATTAATAATACTTAAGGAAAACTTGGAAGATACCTTGGCTTTGGACAGTGAAAAATTATACATAGAAATGTAGGATAAACATAGGAATATGTTTATTTCAAAAAAGCAATGTAGTTATTTTATTTCCTTCTCTGTTGCATTGTAGACGCAAGTTTACATTCTATTTCTCTTTCCTGCAGTTGCATTATAAAAGTGTAACAGGCTTCTCATCCTTCCCCCAAGAAAAAAATGAATTTAAAGAATACATCCAATACTTCACATCTTAGGATTTTATATATTTGTACTTCATTTTTCACAAGCATATGGTGTACTTAGAGCCACCTCTCAAGGGAATAGGGCTTCCCTGGACCCCAGGAGCAAGGGTAACTGTCCAGCAGAGCTGTTTTCTTTTGTATCATCTTCCCCAATATGTTTTTGGCTGCCGGGACTGCACAAGCTCTCTAGACCCAACAATCCCCACTCTGCACTTTTGCTGAACTGTGGGGGTAAAACAGGGCTGGATGCCCAGGTAGTGAGGTTCTTCTACCTATGGCTGAGCCCTGGGGTTTGCTCAGTCCTTCTGCCCGCAGCTGCTGAACGGATTTGGAAGTGAAATGATGTAGCTGCCCCTGAGCTAGGCTTAGTACTCCAGACACTTCTTTTGGAGTAGAAATCTCTCTTGCATAAGGCCAGCATTTCTTTAAAATCTAAGCTATTGGCTGCTTTTCTCATGCCTAACTTCCCTCCATACTATCTTCAAAAACAAAAATAATTAATTGTAGCGCCATTAATGGTTAGGATTATCTCGTATTTACTCTAAATTCTGAACTGGGAGCACTGAAAGTCTGTGCTTTGTGATTAGATTTAAACATTTACATGTCCATTAAACAATGCCTTATGCTTTCCAAAATTATATATTTATCCAGATTTTGAAGCATACCTGAGTAATAGCATCACAAGATGTGAGAAATTACTCATATATTCAGACATTGGCTCTAACTAGACATTAATAACATAGCAATAACTTTGTATGTGAAGAAAAAATAAGAAATCTGATGCAATATCTCAGATATATGTACACATTTTTCAAAGACAACTTACGTGATATGAGTCAGTTATACTGAATCTACAGTGAAGGCAAATACATCTAAAATCATGCTCAATCTCTAACTATTAGATTATTAACCTCCACTTTGCTGAAAAACTACTTTATCATAAACACTTCAGTCAATTTCTTACCACTAGGAATGAATTAAGATGGGAACTTTAAGAAATCTTGAGACCTCTTGGCCTTTAACTCTGTTATCTCTCTCAGACAGGAAAAGTGTTTACTGATTTCATATTTCCAAAAGAAAAAAATCAGTAAAATATCTAAATAAAACTGAAAATTAAATGTGAGATTTAAATATCAAAAATATTTATGTATGTCTTTTAGAACATCTGAGAGCTTTTATTAGACATTAACTGATCAATTATTATCAAATAATTTGCAGGTTAGAAAAGATAAGCATTCCTTCATAAAATATGTTGCTTTGTCTATACTCTGACTAGGATTTATTAAGATTTATCAGCACATTTTGAAATCTCTAGAATGGTTATAATTCTGTGTTTCTAACTTCTAAAATAGAATTAAGCGTAAGAAAAAAAAAGGTGCTATTTTCAATCTAACAACATATTGTATCTATATATAATAAATATTAATATATGAATAATATTTATTTACAGTAAATAAACACATTAATCTGTCTATCCAAGACTTCCATTCAGGAAAAGGAATTAACCAAACACATAAAGAATAAAATAACACAGAATTAGTAACAAAATACTGAATTCATAATATTAAGATCACTAAAATGGAAGTATTATTCTAACGATGCAAGACTCTGCTCATTATGCATGTGAACTAAAATTGTTGCATTTCTATTATAGCAATCCCTCTTTAATCCTCAAAAGCACTCTGCACAGCAGAGATATCATGGTGAACCATAATGGAGCTCCAGGATCTGCAATCCGTCCACCACTGGTGTGGTTCTCCAAGTCACCAGCAGCAGAGAGGTCTTCTCTGTAATTGTACCTGTTCAGGGACCATGTCTTCTCAAACACTGGATATTGCAAATCTGCCTTGGTAATCTATGCAGGAAATATTTCCTGCCTTCAGCATTCCACACACAAATTCCAAATGACGAAACGCTGAGGTGTGACTGACGTGCAACTTTACTGTAATGCAGGTGGTAATTCCTACATCATACATGATTTAAATGTCAAATCAAGGCTCATTCCATTCCCTTTTATAAACAAAAAGTATGTATCCTAATAGTTCAGTTGTTACTAGTTTTATTCAAATTTACATACAATATGTTTTATCACCAGTGGGCTGCACTTTGGTTCTTTCTTTGCAGGACCTGACCTGACCGAAATAAGCTATGCTTTATATTGTGTCCATATTGCTTTGTTGCTGAACAAAACCAGCTTGATGCATCCAAAGAATCACAGAAACTGCCTTTATCTCATCTAACTGCAGAGGGAACAAAGCAGGCGTCTATTCCTCAGCCAGTTATTTAGATTCCTACTACAGGGAATGAAGACCTAGATCTCATGTTAGTGGCCTAAAAGAGATGTCGGCAGAGGACCATCAGTGTTAAACCAGAGCCAATAGATATGCCCTGAGACATCTGCATGGTGGATCAGTCAGAAGACAGGCAAAATGCTCACAGGCATCTAGTACTGGATGTCACTGTTTAGGCACCTGAACTAAGCCCCTATTCAATACGGTCAATAAAATTCAAAGCACTGTCCATCTCACCAAGTATAGGTGTCTACTTGTTAAACTCCTCACTGAGTGCACTGAATAGCTTTTCCTTGACTGCAAAGGTCTCTTGCAGACACAGTCACTACAAAGCTCAGTTTGACCAGAATTCCATCTCATTTGAAAAATATGTGTACATTTACGAAAGATAGTACCTATGGCAATGATAAAATCAAATACTACCTTGTTTCAGAATTGCAAACAATGCAAATGTTTCAATTAAAAAAAAAAGAAAAAATAACTATAGATGTGTTTTGGGCAAATTATACATCTGTTTTATATGAACAAAGACAGTTCATATGAGCTAGTTGCCAATTACATTCTCCCTTGAAAATCTTTGATTTCACTTTACTGAATCCATAGATTCTCTTTCTGATATGTAATCTCTCCACCTGAGTTTTCCTCTCTCACAAGATAAAGGACTGTAGTATCTAGGTAATAGATTTTGAGAATGATGACCGGTCTGCCTCGTGACTTTCACACAACCTAACGCTATATGTTATTTTGGGTTTCCTGTCCTCTGATGACTAAAATATGGGCCCAACTGATGGTCTCTACAGCAGCATATATACTGAAAGAATATTAAGAAAAATAATGACAATTAAATAATAAAAATTAAAGAAATTTAATTTACAGGCTACTACTACAAGCAGTACAAAATTATTTATCTAAATCATCATGTAATGAAAACAAAACAAAAACACAAATTCCAGATCGATCAGATTTTGCATTACTATGTTATTATTACTTTTCAAAACATTATTATTTCTTTGAAAAAGGAACCATAGAACTTCTATTAGTAAATAGTACAGAATTATTTTTAATGCATGGGCTCTTTCTACTAGCCCTATACAATCCAGAAAAAGCGTACTTTAGGTTAAATATCTCAGCAGTAATGACAGGAAAACAAAGCTTGAGAGGGAGGAAAAAAGGAAGAAATGTGGGAAGGACAATATGGTAAAAATGTGTTGCTTGTTGTTTTGTTTTGGTTTGGTTTTTTAATTATTTTTTTAGCAACCTAAAGTATTATAGGCTGGTTTAAATGTAACTGTGAGCTTTTTCTTCCCTTCATCTTTTATTACAGTGTGTTCTCAGATTTGAAGGATACCTTGTCATTTCAAATGACAGAAATTCCAATATATTTGTGTTTTATACCAACACTGTGAAAGGTTTTATTTTCACTGTGACATATAAAAAGACCAAACCCTGAAACCATAAGACTGCGAACCAAATAAAACAAACTTACGATTCTCAAGGTATGTTGCCTACTTATACACTCTATAATATAAATACTTATACAGCAGTTCTTTTTTGACATTAAATACTTTATTCCATAACTATGACACAGCTCTCCTGTCTAGTATTTTATACATTTTTCATTTTATATTGTTTCATTTGTCTTTCACAGCTGGATGAATCTTCCTTTTTTTCTACAACATGCTTACATCTCCTTAAGTGTGCTGCTGAATTATGAGCAAAATCAAGCACAATTTTATGGTTTTTAAAAAAAATAAACTACCATAAATTAATACCTGAGCATTAGACTGCTTGTTTGGGGCTGTTACATCAAATATTTTCTGAAGTTACTTCTCTAAACCCAAAAGGGTAAGGTTACGTGTGGATCCCAGTTAGGAATCAATTCACCTTTTCTTATCGTCATCTGTTCTAAATTCCTGCCTGTGAGTAAACTTGAAAGTGGTTTTCAGCAAGTGAACGCAGCAACCTCTTTATGCTTACTGGAAGTATAAGAATTGACATAGAAATACACTGGTATGAACTATTTACAGGGTGGACCAAGTCCAGCATCTGATTGTTTTCTCCATTCCCCAAGACAGAAAGTGCGTTTAAGTGATTTTGGATATCCACTGATAAGTCATTCGACGTAATTTCTAAAATGAAGGAGTCATAGTGAGAAAATTCTCTGAACAAATGTGATGGACTGTGTTGTGCCTCAAAAAAGATTGTCTTTATTTGTGGGTAAAAAAAAACCCAAACAAAACATATCTGATTGTTACCTATTGCCTACTTATCCAATTTCTTATGTAAAAGGAAAGATCATCTTCCAAGAAGTAAAGAAAATGAGGATCTGACAAGATGCATTAGAACTGTCCTCCCTTCCACCAGAACAAAGGAGGAGTTCCATGAATGATGAGCGCTTCAGTTTGCAAAGGATAAATCCATTGATCAATTGGAACATGATTTATTAAGTTTTCAGAGCTTGATAATAATACAATGCAGAAATGTCACATCGTATTACTCTTATGCAGTAAAAGGAAGCCGAGCATTTTGCTTAGACTATTGTCTTTCAGTAAAAAACTACTTTCGGGCAGTAGAAGTCAGTAGCTTTCAAAGAAAGCTATAATTAGTTCTAAAGAGAATCTTCTGGAGGATCTCTGAGCAGAGGATTTGCTATTTCTGTTAAAAAATATTATGAAGGCATTTAGAGGGAAAAACAAACAAACTAAAAAAAATTAGGTAAAGATTACAGAAGGCTATGCAACAGCTATTATGAAATATTTTCAAAACAGTAATATAGAAAATTAATAAGTTAGACATGACAGCATTCATATCAAAATGAACAGGCAAAAATATAACTGATATTTCTAAGAGAAATTTCATAAAAATACTTTCCTCTCCTTCAAAATACTCCAATCTCCCATTATTAATATCAGTGGGTTCTAAAAGGTTAGGTATTTGTGTTTTGGTTGGGATAATTGATATTGATAATTATTGATAATTATTGATAATTTT
>NW_016690200.1:101583-123374 GCF_001604755.1 Lepidothrix coronata
ACGAGCTCCATCTGCCCGGGGGGCTGGGAATCGAACCCGGGTCGCAGCGGTGAAAGTGCTGCACCCTAACCACTAGACCACCAGGGGCCCCAAAATTCCACTGTACTTCAGTTACTAATAGCCCTTCTTTTTTCCCTCTGAACCAAGATCCCACTCATTTCTATTAATGTAATCAGATGAGGTTCATCACCTACGCATTCATTCAGATATAGTTTAGATTAGCATCTTCTGCCTTCCTTTCAGCAGATCTCTCGGCAAATCAGTGCTGATCAGTGAGAAACAGCTGAGGGACAGGTATTGTTCAGCATAGAGCAGAGACAGGTTCTGGGGAAGGTAACAGCAATCCCCCAGTACCAGCGAGGAAATTATTGGGAAGATGTTACCAGGCTTGTCACAGCAGAGCATGGTGAGAAAGTGAGGGGCAGTAAGCATAAGCTGAAAGAGGAGAGGTTCAGACTGGATGTAGAGAGAATTTTTTTCCTCAAGAATGCCAGGGAGTGGCACAGATTGCCCAGAAAGGTTGTGCATGCCTGGAGGTTTTCCAGACTGACTGAATAAAGCCTTTAGCAGCCTGGTCTGATCTCACAGCTGACCCTGCTACAACCAAGAGTTTGCACCAGATGAAACTCTGAGGTTCCATTCAATAAAAATTATACTATGATTTCAATTGGTGAATTATCATTGTGACAGGTTAACACATATTTCTGAATCCATAAAACTGAAGAAAAAAACCATCTCATTAAAAAAAGTAAGTGCAATCTCATCTAGGATGTTTGTTTCTGAACAAGATATTTCTGATGTACATTTTGACATGTAAGCCCAGAAACAGCTGAACGAACCAGCACCATGTGTTTTTGCAACACATTAACACAGGGCCACATATTGAAATCCACTAAAAAATAATAATAAAATATGCACAGCATGAAATTCTCCTAACAGTGACTTTTCCTCCTTTTGTATTTTAGAAAGGTCTATGATGGCTGGAGACTGCAAGACCAACTGGCTCCTTATAGAAGCTAAATTATATAAGAAACTGTTCTAGAGCCCCTGATCTATTTCGTAATACAAGATTTCTTAAAATTAAAAAAAAAAGGTAAACAACAAAAAAACCCCCAACGCTTCAATTTTCACATATTGTAGATCACTCATAGCAATTCTAAGAGCCTGACAGTATCATTGGTATAGACACTTGAGTCACTCAGTGGATTACAACATATTCAGGACTTAGAGATTCTCTTGCAGCAAATCCACTTTCTTGATGCAGGGATGGGAGACTAGCCCATTAATTACAACCTTAAAAATAATGCTATGCTGAATATCTTCTTTTGCAAATTTCTATAATTATTTATTGCAAACTTTAATCAGGTAAGAATTCTGAAAGCTTCTGAATGATGAAAGCTAAATGAATGCCCCACTGAAGACCAAAATATGCACTATAAAATGAGACATTCTGGGGAGGAACCAGTGTTTTCAGCAAGCAAACACAAGAATTCAAAAGTAAAACATGTTAGGGAAAAAAAAGCAGTGAGCAAAACTGAATAGACCAGTCTCTTCACTGCTACATGCCCTGTACAAAATGGAACCATATTTGGGAAATCCATTGATTTGGCAGCACTTTACATGTACTTTGCATTCACATCATAGAGGTATAACTGATTAAAGAGAGAGTGAGTGAACAGGCTATAGCAGCAGTCCAGCAGTCATTTTTTTCATTTCACGGTATTTGTGAACAAGCTGCAAGAGGACTAACTTCCCAGAAAGCCGTGCTAACAGAACTCTAAGCTTTAGAAGTTTGAAAGACTTTATTTTTTTTTTAATTTCAATACCAGTTTGAAAGACTGGTATTAAATTAACATCATAAAGATATTATGGCCAAAGTAGGATTCAACTCCTTAATATATAAAATAATTCAGAAATGTTTAAGTTTCTAAAACAGAATCTATATTGTTGTGGAAATGTTTACACAGTTTAGAGACCTCTTGTTTTTTTCAGCCAGGACATCCATAAAGACTACAGTCTGTCTAAAAAATAATATGTATACTGAAACTTACTTAGAACAGGGACTGTCAAGGACATGAGATATAATAAGGAATAAAAAGAACAGAGAAGAGAATATAATGTCACAATAAAATGACTTAAAATTTAAGATTTTTAATAAACTATGATCTGTATTTTTCCCAGAGATGGATTTCCAAATATAATTTTTTCTTCTTTTATGACAAAAACCTTAAAATAGACAGAAACATTGGTGCTAATGGGAAAATAGGAATCTCCAGGAGTAGAAATCTTGTTAAAGATGCTTTCCTATCAGCCATGGTAAGAGTGAAGAAGACTCACCCTCCTTAGATACAACTCCGATCAAACAAGTCTCCAAGTTGTAGCCCTGTATATGAGATTTTTAAAAGTGAGAATAATTTTGATATTGTAGCTACTAAATTTTTGTATATATTTAAAAATCCAATCTCTTTCAGAGGAGAAGGAGCACTCTATCCACAAATTGTCTAATTGTGGTTTTTTTAGAACTTATGTTCTAAAAACCATCATGTTTCTAAAAAACATTATGTTCTCCTTCTGTGAAGAATTTACACAGTTTCATAATTAAATGTAAACAAAGAAAAAACCCTCTTAATTTTACACTTCTTGCCTAATTATTTACTTTGTCGTTCCCCGATAGGTTCTGAGTAGAATCATTGCTTAGTTTGTGTTCTCACATCATTTGTGATTTTACATAACTGCCATAACAGTTATGAACAGTCTTTTTTCCAAGACAAAACATTCTAGTGGATTTAATCTGTTTTTGCACAGAAGCATTCCCATACTTTTGAGTCACCAGGACCATTTTCTTACAGGTCCTAGAATAACCTTTCTTTGAGACTGGGAATAATTCTAGAAGAAATGAAGATATGGATTTGTATATATGAAATTGTAGAGAAGCATAATGCATTTTGGGTTCTTCATTCCTCTCCTAGGAAATTCTATTACATCTTCTGACTCCTGCAAGCACAGTTTACTTTTTCAAAGAGGCCTCTGTAAGGACACTAAGATACGTTTCTCCTCCGACAAAAATTAAGCAAAAGCTTACCATTTGTGGGTGGTAGGAATACACAAGCAAACACACAGAGGTAATTAGTTAACTGAGGATATTTCACTCACAGGAAAACCTAATTGAATCAGTGACTTTACCTCCCATTCACTCAGTATTCTCATATCCTTTAACTCTCTTTCTCCTTTAGCTTCAAAGAAAAGTCTGCTGTAATGTTTTGTAGTGCCTGAAAACTTTAGCAACTCATTCTTCACACCATAGGCAAGTCATTTGGGCGTGGACATAAGCTTGGGAGAACTAACTGGCTGCCTCTCTGAACTGAGAAAAAAAGGGTTATTTATTTCAACATTTTTATTTTTCCTGTCACCTAACTCCCTTCTTATCTAGCAGCAGCAATATTACATTGAGGGATGTATCGTGGGTCATATTTAGAGGAAAAAACAAACCTGAATTTCATTTTTAGATGGTCTATTGTGGCAATAAATTACATGCAAATGTATATTTGGTGACTCATGCTCATAAGCAGAACACAGTGGCTTTGATACCTCAGTCAGTGAAAAGGGTATTTTGCTCACCTTATTTGTACGCTCAGCACTGACTGTGCTGAGCTTAGCTAAAGGCTCTTACCTGTGACATTACTGATTTTACACAATAAAAAACTAACCTGAAGCTGAAGACATGGCATAGGGCTAATTAAATAAATAAAAGAAATACTTATTGTGGTCTTTTAACTATATCTACTCTTACATACTCTCCCCTCACAGACTGAAAACTCCTACAACCTAAAGTATTATAATTTGCCATTTGTACTTGCTCCTCTTGAATTGCTTAATCTTCGATAAAGATAAATTTACATTTTGCAAATTGTCAATTCACATTTTCAACCGCATTTCATTAAGGTGTTTTGAAGAGTAAGGTTCACTTTGGAAAAAAAAAATGTTGACACAAGCTTGAATAATACCTTAATCTGCTTCTGTGACTAGAGTTACAGAAGGTAATAAATGTGCAATATGCAAAAGCATATAAACTGAAAAAATTCATATAAAAAGCATATACAATGACAAAAGTCACTCTCCTGTAGGCTTCCTTCTGTGTTATCTGGTTTCCTAGACATGTACTTAAATTTTTCACAGACAAGCATGCTTCTACCTCTCCTAAACACTGTGACCACAGCTTTACTAAGACTAATCAGAGACAAGAAAGTAGATGCTTCCCTCTCACCCTGACAGTGATAGGGAAAAATGGTACTGCCTGTACAAAGAGAGGCTGACCAGCCACTATGACCAATCACTTATTTAAACTAATCACATCCATATGGCACCTGCTGCAGGAATTAATTTTACTTTCTTCACTTCTGCTACAAAAAATAATTGTCCTACATTCTCATTTGATAGCTAGCCTTTTCATATAAAATGAACAAAATGAAGGTGCTTTAGGACCATATTTTGCATGTTTGAATGCATACAAATAGAGTAAAAGAGAAACTTGCAATTAATGCCATGTCCTCCCCATGCAGTTGTACCTCTCAGGACGTTTGAACAGGCTGTTTGCAATGCTCTAGACAAGAAACTTAACTAAGACCACAATTTAGCTATCTTAATAGTCAAAGGGTTTAATTAATCTTATAAGCTTGGTCATAGTACAAAGTCTCAACATGACTTTAAATCTGATGCCATCTGCTAAACTGGAAAAAGAAATTACTAGACAAGAAGCACATCTGACCTGAAAGATATAAAGTGTTCCTCTTCAATATACCCCCAAAAGTATGGCTATATCAGAAATGCAGAAAAAAACTAACGCCAGCATGAAAAGTTGTTTAATTCATCAGTTAGTCCAACAAGCAAGCACTATACTGTCAAATGATTGTTTTGCTAGACCAGTTCCAGCAATAGAGGAACCTTGAAGATGGACAATTTCTCCTGGGATTACATAGGGAAGAGATTATTGGAGCATGATCCTGTTGTTACCCTTTATTAAAAAAAAAAATATCATCTATTAGCTACCAAGTTTTATGTAGTTAGGTTAGCATCATTTTCATTATGATCTCTCTTTTTAATTCACACACAGTAATATAGTCCTTCATCCGAAGATAAGCAAATAAACTGCAGAGATTTTTGTCCTTGATCATGTCTCAAAGAACCATCTCTGTTTCTCCAAAGGAAATTAAAACAAGCTTTCTGACATTTTAGCTTTTAGGATGGGCAATTTATATTTGCAATTATGATCAAAGACTGCATTTCCTTTCCCGTGAAGAGCAGACAATTGCTCTCCTACAACTCAAGCTCATTAACACTTCCTCAGAACTCAGAGCCAGACTGTGGAATTGATGCATGGATAACAGTGCAGCTCAACAGGAAAGTGCTTGTCTGAAGGGTGTATACGACTTATTGGTATGACTTCCAAGCATTTCACAGTCTTTATTCTGACAAGACAAGTGTCACATTTTCTCTGGACAGCACTAGAGCAGACTGAGGTTTTATAAGAATGCATTGATAAAGACTGGTGTAAGAGAAAAGCTGAGGGGAGACCAAGTCTAACCAAAACGCATAAAATAACATCGGCAGGTGGTTACACTCCACTTCACCCTCTCATCAGGCAAGCACACAATAGAACTTTTCACTGATTTGCAGCTTCTCAAGGCCAGGAAACAGGCAATTAATTTAACCCAGTGCAGTTTTACCTTCAATGCTTCCTAAAATCTCCTCAGAACATAAGCTGTGCCAATTAGTGTACTTGAGACACTGGATGAGAAGATATAAACACTGAAGTAGTCAAGAACTTAAGTGGTCATAAAGAAATATGCAAAAAGACTTCTGATTTACAACATCTGCTTTATCAAGCCTCTCCTTTTTTAATTTATTTTCATTCCTTTTTCAGTCTCTGATATTTTCCTTTATAAGATGCAATCAGCTGCAGGCAGATGTTGGCAGTTTTCCAGAAAAGTCTGGATAAAGCCATGAATAACCCGGTCTGATCCTGCTCTGAGAAGGAGACTGGACAATAAAACTTCTTGAGGTGTCTTCCAACCTAATGTATTCACATTAAAAAGAATATAGCACTTCATAGGAGGTATTGTTTCTGCCTCTACTGAGAAAAAGTCATAAAACCAAATAATCATTACTGTTGTGTGGGTCAGACAATTCATTGAATCAAGGTTATCATAGAAACTAAATTGTGATTACGAAGAAGGCAGTGCTTTAATCGCGCTTTCAAAGACATCATTATTCAGCTACAGCACAAGTGAAAGTAGTGTTTATCACCAGAGGAAAAGTGATAGCAGTGTTCAAAACAAGTTATTTTATCTATTTACTGAATGGAAGATATTAATAACAAAGAAGCCTTAATCACTGAAAGACTCTTTTTTAAAATGGAGTTTCATGGTGCATATTCAAGGCTACTGTCACACAGGATTGCTAGCAAGTGACAGCGGGATCTTCAGAGTAAGATTCACAATGGCCCACATGAAAAGATAAAGCTGCTTAAAGGTGGCACTGGATCAAGCTAGGTTTTCCTAAAATCCTACAGGCAAATACCTAATTCTAGGCTTTAGGAAGCAGACACACTTTGCCAGAAGCAGCAGAAAAACAAGAGTAATATATATTAGGTCTAAATAAACATTGCAGTATTTTAGATAGCATGACAAGGGGCTAACAGATTTACACTTGCACTGCCTGTGCTATGAGCCATTTGAGAGCTTTAGTTCAGATGCTAGGGAGCCATGTCATTATCCCAGTGTGTCCCAGCAGGGAAATAGGTCAAACTTTCTCAAGCATGGAGCAGCACTTAAGATGAATATTTGGATTCAAGTCTGGAGATGTCTTATCTCTGGACAGCTCAGGAAATGAGATAGCACAGCTGTCAGCACAGCATATTCAGGTATCTATTTGTACATGTTCCTGTAGCTATGTCCTTTGTGGTCCAGTGATTAGGACATACACCGTTCCTACAACACAGTGGGAAATTCCAGAGGGCTAGGTTGCCATGCAGTAATTGCTGGCAAGGTATTGGTAAATGTTCAGTACCTTTTTAACAGGTGCCTAGCAATATCTAAGACCAAGTACTTCTATCTCTATGTACAAGAAAAGAATTGATAAAAAATCCATTATGTGACTGTAAGCAAATGACTCTGTGAGACTCTTCTAAAAATTCAGGCAAAGGTCCCTGGTAACCTGTATCACTCTATGGTATGATGAAGAGAGGTGAGGTATGCAGCTCTCCTCACACAAGGCAAGACAATTTCCTTGATAGTCCTGAGAGCTGTGTCTATCCACAGAGACTCAGACTGACACATTATATGTTTTATCATGACCAAAGTCCTGTTTTGCTGTGCTGTATAAGGTCTCTTTGCTGTATCACAGAACAGTACAACACAGATACTTTCCCTTTTATACAGAGAAATATAATTTTTCATACACACTGGCAAAGCTACTTAAAAGTTTAACACTAAACAGTTGAAAAATGATTCCTGAGATCTGGATGCCAAACAGAAAACATAGCAGATGAAAAGAAACTGACTCCACAATGTTAGGTGGGTTCATCCCCTGGGAACCTGCTCTGGTTAATGAAGATGATACAGTGAATTTCCATGCTCCTATTGTCAAGTCAGAAATAGGCAGTGTGCTGATGTACTTCAGAACGTACTGACATGAGAGCCTAAACAACATACCATAACTCCCAACCGTTACATCCCTCTGGAACATAATTACCAGGCATAATTTATAGCAAAACCCATTATTTGTGCCAGAACTTCAATGTCAGAAGATGTAATGAGAAAACTAAGAGCTTCCAATTCCTCATAATACACAGAGATCAACTTAAATCAATCCAATACTCAGGTCACAGTTCTCCTTTCCAACCAGAACAACAACCCCTCCCCTCTGTAGCCCCATTCAACATCTGAAGTGCTATGCCTCCTTCTCATTAGCCCTATCCCTGTAAAACTTCCATTAGGTTCTTCATTAGCTCGACTGCAGTGACACCTTCCCTCCCCATCTTATACCTGTATTCTGTAATTCATTCTGGGTAGTTAAACAAAACATTTAATTACTTTAACCGGTATGAAAACAATTTCTTTATGCATTCAGTTAGGAATCCGAGGTATGACTGCCTTACCACTACTAAAATTGCATTCAAGTACCTTCATCCTCTTTCCCAGAAACATATGCATCTTGTCCTCTTCTAATTCCTTTTCAGTCAGCTGAAACATGTACACTGCTTTTAAAGCTTTCACAACACTGAGTAATTGTTAAGGAAAATAACCAGAGAGTGCAAAAAACACAAAGTCTAGAAGCAGCTAATTATAGCATTACATCTGACAAAATACGATGTGTTCATTTGTGAGGCGACCTGCACAGATTTCCTCTGCCCACAATGCTTCTTGCGTACAACCACATAACAGGTGGGCAGAGACAAAGAGTGAAGATATTCTCTTGATAAATCACTGAAGCTGAGTCAGTATCAAGTATTTACTATTTAGCAGAAAGCAGACAGCTGGTTTACACCTTTGAAAAAGCAAAGAGAAAGCACCAGAGCTAATATAGCCTAAGACAGTCAATGTAGTTTAGGTAGCACAGTCAGAAGGTGCTGGATTCAACTCATTCATTGTGGGCATGAATTCAGAACAACTAAAAGCAGGTACCTTTTCATAGAATCATGGGTTGGTTTGGAAGGGACCTTTAAAGGTCACCTCATCCAATCCTCTCTGTAACGAGCAGGGATACCTTGAACTAGATCACGTTGCTCAGTGCCGCGTCCAGCCTGACCTCGAACATATCCAGGGATGGGGCCCTTCTCTGGGCAAACCATTCCAGTGTTCAACTGTAAAAGCTTCCTTCTTTATATTTGGTATAAATCCACCCTCTTTTAGTTTAAATCCAATATCCCTTAGTTTAAAACCATATTTTAGCCCTTGTCCTACCACAACAGGCCCTACTAAAAAGTTTGATCTGGCTGTCCTGCCTGTATTGTGCTGTTAGAACTAATGGGCTGTGAGTGCATGTGCCCATCTGGTCACTGAGCCATTGACCACTACTTTCCGGCTGCAACCATCCATACAATTTCTTATCCACCAAACAGTGCACAGTATACGGTCCTAAACAAAATTAGTTCCTAACTCTATTTCCCTTATTTGCTGCTTATTTTTATTTATAGGTTGCTTTTGTTTGCTTTTTTTTTTTTTTAAAGATCTGTCTTTGTTCCCTTGTTTGACATGCTTCACTGTAAGTAAGGAGCATCCACTTTTCACCTACAGCAGGGCTCCGGGGCTCTTCAGTTCAAACAATCTGTCACAGGTTATTGTATTAAAGTCATGAGATGCCTGGCAAGAAAATAAAGGTCAACCTTCACCATGAAATATTTATACAAAACATATCTGCAGCATAATCCTTGCACTGGATATGCATCCTAGTAATGGGATGTGGCTTCCCATTAAGAAGTGTTATCATTATAGGTCACCCCTCTCAGGATGTTTGTTTATAACTAACACAAAGCCACCTCAGAGTGGCTATTTATTTATTTATTTATTTATTTATTTATTTTTTCAACAATAAACAAAAATCCTACTAACATGGTCAATTCTGTTGGGAAAAAAACATTTCATAACAGTAATTTCTGACTGATAGTTCTCCTTCAAGTGAAAAAAAAAAAAACATTAGAAAACAAAGTTTGATTTTGGGAAAACTCTGACTATAGCAAATGAAGAGTTTAGTTGAAGGGGCTGAAAACAAATACAAAACAAAGGAAGCCACATGGTAAAAATAATTTGAATAAATGAAGAAAAGAAACAGACTATGATGACTGGCAACACGGGCAGAAAGCAAAGGTCAGAGAAACTTCAAGGGAGTTTGAGAAAAAGAACTTCAAACTGGACACAAGGGAAGCTGGAAGAGCCTACGTACGTATTATTAAGGGACCACTGTCTACAGGAGTAGATGCTAGGAGAGTATCAGGGGAAAGTATAATATACATTTTCCCTCTTCTCACTCTTCTTCTGGCATCTGTTGCTGATGGAAACATAACTCTTTGTTCTGTGTACCTTGGTCTGACTCAACACCATCATCCCTGTGTTCATATAATCCCCCTGCACACACGATGAAAATCCAAAAGGAATACTTTATGTAGAATGAATGACTATGGCCTACTCTGAAAGTACAAACAAAGCAGCCAGACATTGCTTTATCCAATTCTTCAGGGGATTAATTATTAATACCTTGAGAGATATGTAAACTGCTACACAGAATTTGCACTCCCACAAGCACGGAGATGATAGATGAGTAGAAAACAAGTTTCCTAGCTCTAAAATTAGGAATGTCTCTTGAAAAATAATTCACATGTTCCCAATCCCTTTGATTTTCTATGAGTTATTTCACTTTTTCCCAATATTAAATATATATATGTGTGTGTGTCCGTGTCTGTGTGCATTATACATACATAAAGTTAAATATTTAAAATGCTTGTTTAAAATTGTTCTGAAAAGTTAAATAAAAGCCTACCAACATGTGACTGGGATTTCTCACCTGCTGCCCACTCTTGGTAGAGTAAGAGACTCTCAAGAGCAGTGAAAGGGTGTTGTTGCACTTTCTCAGCTGACTGCTAGGAGACTGAGGGACTTCTAGTTTGTCTCAGCAGAGACTGGGCAGTACTCTGACAAAGAATTTTTGCCATCCTGTTCATAACTGATGATAGAAAAATTCACTATTCTCATCAAGAAATAGGCAGCTACTCAAAGTACTATGTTTTCTGCCATTTTGACAGGTTTTTCCGTTATTATTTGATTTTCAATTCCTTTTTATTTATTTTTTACTAGAGGACCATTCAGTGACTGAGAGGCAATGTGCTCAAAATACTTATCAAAGGGCTCTGCTCTGTTTTTGGCTGCATTCTTAGCTGGAACAGCTGTTCTGAGCACATGATACCATCCTACCTTCAAACATAAGAGTATTTTTTGCTTTATAACACGTCAGTTTTCATGGTTATTACTGGAGTCAATGGGGAAATTGACCTCCAGTGGACAAAAACTGACATTCTAAGCAGATGGACTGACTTCCTGTAAAAATGACATCTCTCATTAAACACGCCCAGAGAGCCGGAATGAATAATTTCAGCAACATGCTAACCTCTTTAATGACTAGAGGCAGAAGAGATTAATCTGAGCTTCAGAAAGTAAGAGAGATCGAAGTCTCATATGTAATGAAGCTTGTTACCAATGATGCTGTCAAGTATAAAGGTTCCTCTTTTAATGCCTTACGTGAAAGGTTTACGTTGCAGGCTCTGTTTCATTTACAATACTTAATTTTGGCCTGTTTAATAAATTATCAAGCTTCATTACAATAATTTACAACTCTAAGAAGTAGTTTTTACCACCTGGAGAGACGACCATGTACATTTCATTGAGTCTGCATGAAGCTAAATAAGGGAAACACACAGGTTCCTTCCCTGGTCTGAAACGCACATTAGTTCTAACAGCACAGTACAGGCAGGACAACCAGATCAAAGTTTAATTCAAGGAACCTGTGGCTAATGGGGTGAACATCCTTGTCTCTAACATTATCTATCTAGTTTCTAACATCCTATATTAACCTGTTATTCATAGCTGTTACGTTGAGTGGCATTTTCTCATTGCTGTTATAGAATAGGAAAGGGTCTGTTTCCTTCCAGAATACCCACTGTACACAATTTTAACACTGGGTTTGCTTGAGCTAAAAATCCTGGAGGAAGGACACCCGCAGGTGGAAGTGACTGCCAGAATGTCATGCAGAGAAATGACATTCAAAAGGCAATTTGTCGACAGTTCTAGATGGCAGACAAGCACAACACTTTAAGGCATCAACAACACTGCCCATCTCCTATGAAGGCATCACTGCCAGAACATTACCTAATTTTAAAACAAGAAAAATCACCTCAGATGGGTGACAAACAGGAAAGTCCCTGAATCCAATCCACGGCTTTCATGATTATGAAGATCAAATCAATATAAAATCAACACTTTTCTAGGTAGATGAAGAAAGAGTGTGTGAATATTCTCACTTTTCAGTAATGACTTGTCTCACATAATTTTTCAGTATTTAAAAACCAAGAAGTCACTTAGTTCATGAAAGTAGAAAAAAAGCTCTGCTTAGTTCCCAAATGTTTGTATGTCTGTAAAATGATAAATTTTTAGACTAGCAATTTGCTTTTGCAAATTCCCAGAATTTACTAACACTTACAATATCACACTGATGCTGAGATTATGAGCAGAAATAGTACACTGGGCAAGGTACCTCAGCAGATCTGTGTGGTGTATGTACCATACCAGTACTGAAATTACAGAGAGAGGCTTAAGTAACAAGATCCCATGATGCAAGTGCAAAACATAAAATAGATTCATCCAGTTGGAGAAAAAAATGAAAATATAGTACATATTTGAGCTTTTTAAAATATATCAATTATAATAAAAAAAACAAAACCTCTTTCCCTTTCAAGAGGGAAAGATTTCCAATTGACCTATCCCTAATAACGAGCACATTTAAAATGAAATCATCAAATCCTGCATGTCTAGGAAATGTAACATTTCACATTATAAATGTTACATTTACAGCAACCCACTTACTAACATTCTGATTTTTGCCTGATACTACTTTGTGTTTTGGGAGAGCTACAAGGGACAACTAGGATAAAGCAACAACTGTTTCACTCTTGCTTGGCAGTTCCTACGCTCTTATGAAACTATCATCTGTGATTATCGGGTTGTTTATAATCTGCTGAGGGTAGGATGTGATTTGCAATATTAAATGGGATCAGTGCAATCATGTAGCTCAATTCCCATGTGCCCCTTTGAAAATCTGCTCACTTTTGTACTTAAACTCCTCTTCCCCTACAGAACAGAGCATTGATTCCTCTTCTTCAGTGAGATGAATCCCTTCCCACGTGACTTAATATGTCAGTCTATTCTAACCATTTCCAGCTGCCTCTGCTCATCCAAGGATAGCACAGGCACACGAAAGGGCTGTGAGATGCCTTCCTTAGGAACTCCACCAGATAGGAAATGGATTACCTTGATGACTCCAAGATGTGGCTATTTCCAATATACTAACATCCCTTGACAGAAACATAAATGCTGGTTTATATTGTATGACCTTCTATATGCTGGGTGCTTTCCAAATCCTTTTTTCTTTGACTGATTTACTGCTGTACTAAGTAGCTTGTCAGAGAAAAGCCAGTATTGTTTCCCACTGGTGTAATAATGTTGAACAAGGTCAGGATTCAAATAAGAACACGGAAAAAAAAAATCCCTTGGACTACATGGAAGCATGCAGAACCTGGTTTTATATCTGTGTCTGTGTGTGCAATTTCCTCATATACAATAACTAATTTGATTTTTCTGAAGGTTTTTGCCAGACCTACACATGTTGAGTACACACAAATAGATACATACATTGTTTGTATGTATAAACACATGCATGTTGCATATATATGGATATGTTTAATTAGTTTGAACACTTCTCTGATATCCACGGTGTGACAATAGCTTTCAATTTACAATAATTTTTGAATGTTACCTATTTTGATATTTACCACTTGCAAATTACATTCACACTTTATTGCAAAAACAATTGGAAGGAATGTAATTTAATATCTAAAATTAGTGGCTGTATCTATATCCTCTCTCTTTCATGTATAGGCCTAAATACATATTACTTAATTTAACAGAGATATTAAACTTTCTGTAATTTTTTCTTTATTTTAAAAATTACGAAAAAATATTCATCAGAGTAATAATGCTGATTTTTATATGGTGGTCAGGTTTTTTTCTGTCACTGAAGCATAATGAAATAAGAATATTTTCCAGGAAGTTAGAAAAAGGTACTTTAAAAAGTAGTCACACTGTTTTCAAAAGTGTTTAATATTAATTTTTAAAAAATCCTTTTTCTAGATTTTTTCATTTTAAATTTTACTCTTAATCCTCATTTGTGAGAATTAACCATAAAGCAGATGTTGTCAGGATTACTTCCTACCAGCTTGTTAAGAATGTTGCTGACTCTGCTCTCTTCTACAATTTAACATCTGAGCTTTTCTTTTCCTTCAGTCTCCCAAAGGGACAAATAACAAACAGTATATTATGAAAAATGGGTTTGCTGCCTCCATGCAGATTGTATGTTTATTATTCTTTATTTCTTTTTCACAAGCACATGAAACACACTATGAATGTATACATACGATGTACACACTACCACATGTTATGTAAAGGTATACATTACATAATATAATATATACATTGCATGTATGTGTATGTACATGGGTTTGTCTATATATATATATACATATATATATACATGCACACGCAGTAGGAGCACTAAGACATTGCAGTTAGTTTTTGTTTTCATGGTTTTTCCTCAGACAAGAAGAGAACCTCCCTATAGTGTTTTCCCGTTTTTTTAAATGCACAAACAGCTTGGGCACAGGCAGACAAGGAATGGGAACACAGCAGGAAAACGTCATCTTGGATGCTTACAGGTTTTGAACACCAAGGGAAAAAGAGATCCTCATTTGATGTAACAGGATCAGCTCCAAGAAAATTACAGAGTGATGCCAACTGAGGATCTAAGACATTGACATTGATAGAACTGCTTTAGCTCTGATATCCTTTACCTAAAATCATCAATTAAATTGACCAAAAATTAGGTCAAAAGGACTAATTCAGTTTAAAACCATTTTTCTACATATAGCTGTTTACATAGTAGCTTGTACCCTAACTTTATTTCTTTTGTGTCTTAACTTCTTATTTCCCAGAAATAAAATAACAGTAAAACCTACTTGTACAGCTATCATATGAGAATTATATAAACTTAGACATTCAGCTTAGAAACTCATGGCCTGGAAAGCACAGAGTTGATTTTTTTTAATGAAGCTATCTAAATATGTCAAAGTCTTCAACAGATGTTGCAAACATTACTATTGAAGGACACGCCAAAATCCCCCATTTTAGGGAGCAATACCCAGGCAGTAGAAGTCTTGGTTATAATACTATTAGCATATAAATCTGCACAGCTAATTTGTATTGAAGCCAAGTAAGGAACCAGAAAGTAGTCAATCCTCCATTTAAACACATGAAGGGCTTGAGCCAGTATGCCTCTCGGAGCACTTGGAAAACTCAATGCAAATTGCAGTGGTATCTTGTGTTTTCTTATATAAGACAACAAGAGAGAAACAAAAAACCCAACGCTGAGGTCTCCAGTTTTATATAATAACTCGCTGGTTAAAACACTTGCACCCTTGATATGGGTGACCCAGATTCAATTCTGCTGTCTGCACAAGGAGATTCAAACCACACTTACAGAAATTGTCTAACCAAAAAGTTGTGTGACTGTATGGGGTTACATCACCTAGAGTTTGTCTATTGTAGAGAAAAATAATTTCAGGAGTCAAAGAGTCCAATCACGACATGGCTCCACTTGCATACAGGACACTCAACTGAGAAGGAGCACATGAGTTTGTCTCATTTTTCTATACACGTCAAATTCATATTTAAATCTCAAAGGACCTGCCCAAGACCCCACCTCCAGGTTATGGAGAGAGCCTCCTTTCCTTAAGTGCTGCTGCAGCAAGCTGTGATACAGTAAATGGTGTAATAACCTTTGTACATCCTCTCATATTGACTGTAACATCAGAGTAATATTGACATAGGGGAAATATTTACAACTTATATGTGTAAACACATGTAACAACAGAGGTAATACACATCTGACATATAAAAAATCTGTTTATCCTTTCAGTTGTTGTGCACATTATACTATCACTCACATATTAATCTATGTAATACTTACAACAATAACGTGATAAATATATTAGAAATTAATTCAACACTGACAGCAAATAATTAGGGGATCCCTTGTTCTGCTAAATGTTTAGCAATTTCTTCAAAGAAATACTCATTATCTTTACTTGGCATCTGAGCTAGATATAGAAGTCCACCCAAGTGTTTAAATCCTACCCATCCCAATTTATAGTGCCCAAATCCAAATTCACATTCATGAAAACTCAGAAACCATTGAACACCAGAAGAATCTGATTGTTCGTGTAGTCTCTGGAGAGAGAAGCTTTTAAATTCCTTGAGACAGAGAAAGGTGTAAACTGGACTTTGGTGTTCTCCAAACCTACGCATATGTTGTAAAGGGCAGGCCAGCATGCTTTACTACACCAGGGAGAGAGATGACTTGGGGGGGCGAAAAAAAAAAGCCAAAAAAAATGGTGAAGATTTCCTGCCAAGTGCTGATTTCCTTACTCCGTGCCTTTAGAAAATATACACACACAAAAACCAAATAACCAGACTACTGTAAGGGATGAAACCCAAAGTACACATTTTTCTTGAAGCATCTCTTCATTTGGCAAGACACTTATGCTGATTGGCATTTACTAGGATATGACTCTGTTCTTAAAAAAAAAAAAGTCAATTTTCTAACTCATCCATTTGTTTTCCTTCAGCAGGAGCTCTTTGTTTGCTGTAACGTTTGGTACATTATTATTAAGCACATTCACTAATGGATTGGAACTGTGGCACAGCAGAAGTGATTTCTAAGTGGGTGTTATTATGGTTAAGCAACTCTAAATTAGTTTCATCTTTATTGCATCTATAGGTAATGGAAAAGATCAACAACTTGTGCAAGTTAACATAAAACCTCAGAATGAGCTGGTATACCCTGAAACTATTTTCTTTTCTCACTTTTCCAACTGACATGCAGGTTTTGCCATTTTGATCTTTTCTGATGACGAAGAATTAGGATGAGTAACTCCCTTTTAACAACAGCTAAACTCAAGCATGGATTTACTGAAAGGGCAGCAGATCAGAGGGTAGGTATCCATTAACAGTGACAGGTATTATATTATGGTATAGTCTCATGTTATACCTTCTTCTGGAATGAGATTAAGTCCTGAATATTCTCCTTTGAAAAAAGACTGTTTTCCAAATAACAAATCATCCTAAAAAATTAATTGTGGCTTCCAAGTTTTGAAAGCTAAGAGTATCACTAAATCCAGAGCTTTGTTTTATCCAATGCCTCTTCTTGTTCATCAAAAGAAAGGAGAGAAAATGACTGCTTGAGATAATCTTTCACTTACAATAAATCTAAATCAAGAAAAAAACAACTTTAAATTGAACTTTGAAACATCATTTTTGTTAAAATACAGCTTCTTCTTCTGCATGTCACATTAGATATACTGTTACATTCACCCTAAGAGATTTTACCACTCTTTATGTAACTACCTATCAGTTCACTAGATATTTCATCAGCCATACTGACAACCAAAAAAAATTTTTCAAGAATGTATTAACAAAACCTTCAAATCCACAGTTTGTGTTACAATCTGATGTGCATTTATGTGCTACTATAAAGGCTAGAGCATGCTATTATAATTGTTATGGGGAGTTAAAAAACTAAATATTCAAAGTTACATTGAATTTACTGTGATAATAGTCTTCCAAAAATGGCAATATTCTCCAGGTAAGAACTTAACTTACTCAGAATACTTTCATGTCCCAAACTATCAAATGACATGAAACAGTCTCTTGAATTTCCCTTCATATGAGTAACTCTAATCCGTAAATCAGTGGTCAGGCTGAGTAGAGTTTAGGAATTCACATTGAAATTCTTTTTAAGAAAAATCTATCTTGTTAAAAGTAGCTTTCGAAACACAAAGAGAAAACAGTGTCTTGTTCTGAACCCCCCCCCCTCCACACACACAAAAAAACCCCAAACCCCTAAAACAAAAAAACCCCACCCAACAACAAAAACATTTAATCGAGGAAAAAAGACAAAAATTGAAGTATTTTTTTATCATTTTCAACACACTGGAGCTTATAACCTTCCTCACAAAGAATAGGTTAGAATATTCAGAGAATCTAAAGTCACCATGGAAGAACTTTGAAGCAAGACAGAAGACCTGCCATAACATGTTGATATATTGGCACTTCTGAGAAGATAAATACTCACCTTGATATATAGATTAAAAGAAGTCTTCATTAAAACACTCTCAGTAACAATCATTGGGAATTCTTTACAATAACCTTTTGCATAACTCCATTATGGTAAAACATGTAATAATTCTACACCACTAAGCAATCTGACCCTTTACCATTATGCCCCAGCCTTAAGATAAATATTTGACTATGGAATGTTTGCTTCTGTGTTCATTTGCTATGGAAAGGGAGGTTTGAATATGCTAATTTGAACCAAAGAAGTGCTTATCAGCCATTTATATCAGATTTGTATTGAAGTTTCATTACATTTTGTGACAAAAATGACAACTCTAGTTATCTTTTTCAACATGATAGTTATAACTAAAAGTAAGCAATCATTTTATTCTTAATTGACATACTCTCATAGATTTTTCCATCTTTCCTCTGCTCCTATATACGTACCTATTGCTCATCTTCCTCAAAAAGCACAGATATCTATTAAAGTATTCTTACACTAACATAATGTATCACTACTAACTCATACTCATTAAAAGTATTGTAAGTAATTTTACTTGATAACTGTAATCTTTTCTACATTTTCTCATATTCTACATGCAAAACATTTATTGGTTGTAGAGAGAACAACTCTTCTGCTACGATGAAATGTTTGCCTTCCTCAACTCTGCACCTCACACTGAAGAAAAACTAATATTAAATAAATAAAAGTTGAAAAGCTGTTTCCCCACATTAGAACATTTGTCTACATTCAGTATCCTGTATATTGTTATGAGTAAAATATAATTCTTTCTCAACTCATCTCAACTTCAAACATTTGCATTTCAGAATATTTTCTTTCCCAACTTTAAAACAAATTGACCTCTGAATTATGAAGTCCATATGATTAACTATGCCTGCTGGTCACTAAAACTAAAATTGACTAATCCTTTCAGAAATCTATCTAAAGATATCTATTGGATGTCACACAGTGTAATAGTTCTGCTGCTTGGTAAGCATTATTATAGTTCTTTCTGGGTGGAACAACGCTCTCCCTAAACTGTGTTCATACATAATTGTGATGAAGATATCGATTTGATCTTCATTTTTAAAATTGCTGAGGTACCTTCTCTTAGATTAGGGTCCTAATCTGTTTGCAATGTTATCATACTCATTGTCAGATACAGAATTAAATAACCTCATTAGTACTTCATACATTGAATAGCAGGAAAAGATACTGATCAGCTTTTGTCTCGTTATTTTCCCCTTCCTAGAAACTCATTCTCATAGAGCCCAACCCACAGCCATGGCAGTTACTGTCCTGAAAGACAGAACAAGCTTTTCTGAGCCAGAACCAGTATTCGTGGAGCTGGGAGTGGTAAGGAAAGAAAGAAGGGACTACATAAGTGCAACTCCAACAGCTTTAGACATCATGCTGAAGTTCAGCACAAGCAAAACATGCAGCAGTCTCTGCTACAACCTTCTTAAGTCTTTTCAAACAGCTGTTCATTTCATTTCACTTATTTATAAAAATTTTATGCTAATGATAATCTGCGGGTTTGATATTTGCCTGATACAATTTCAAGTTTCTTATTCAATCAAGGCTGATTTAGTTATCAAAGTATTTGATTAGTTAAAACTAATCTATTAACACTTGTAATCTAAAAAGTCATTCTGTACTAAGGCAGCTCTTTTTACATAGAGGGAAAATTATTTATACATCCACTTTTCATGACTGGAACTGTTACTTCTCTGCAAGAGGTAGATGTCTATAGAAACATTCAGTCAGTTTTGTTTTCTTTGTTTTTGAATTGTATTCCTTTGAATTACAGAAAATAAACCATTGTAACACTGTTCCCAATTTCCACATAACTCTCCACTTAATAATATTCTGGGTTGGGGTAGATTTTTTGGGTTTGTGCGGTTTTTTTAGAGACAATGAAAAGCAATAGCAAAAAATTACAGAAACTCAACAAAGGGGATAGACTGATGCACATGTTTTAGTGGTGAAACAAAGTTGTACCAAATGTTTACTAATTTAAAAAATTGATCAAACAGTAGGAAACCTTTCTCTTTCCCTAGCTCTTTTAATGAATTGTTGCATGCTTGCCCAAGTGATTTTTAGAAACTAATGACAGCATATTTCAGCATCTTTCCTTTTTCGATCTTGTCTTCAGAGGCAGAAGTAGCAAAGCTGAGCTCCAGCCAGCTAAAACCCACCAGATTTGAGTTCTGCATGTTCTTGAATGCTTTATTTATGCAAGAGCTTGCACAGTCTATAGGAAAGATCTATCTCCCTCCACCTTGCACTGTCTATTATGGCCTCTACCTCCTGGTTAGAGGCATCAGCTATCAGACAACTCACATCAAGCTCCTGCACTTAGATAGCAAGGGTCCTGCTCATACTTTAAAAAGCAGGTTTTGGGTTTGTTTGCTTGTTTTTTTGGTTTTGCCTTCAGTTTTTGTTTGTTTTGTTTTTCTTCTTTAATGACAAAACTCTCTGGTTAAAGCTTTCTCTTTTTTCCCAATTCTCAAATATTGACAGAAATTTATTCAACCAGCAGTGCATGATTTTGGGGAAGCCTATGAACTACACAAGTGTGAAAACTGAGCAGAAAGCACATAACTATTTCCCCAACTCAACTCAGATTACCATTATTGCCATTTCAGTTAAGGAAAAAACACAGTATATAATTTGCTATTAACTTTTACAACAATTTATAGATATTTAATAGAAAATGACAACTTATTTTAATTCTAATAGCAATATTGCTGGAATTGCTCACAACTGCCTCATCCAAAGAATTATACAATAACTACAAAATATATGACACAGATCCTCTCATCCTCTCTAGGACTGGAGTGACCCATAAAATACATTTTCTTAGATAAATTACTAGAGTTAGACTAGATCTGCTGACCAGTACCAAAAAATGATAATATTTAATAAAGTCATGATTTCATGCGCCACAAGTTTATGGAGAAAATTTATGTCTTTAACATTCTGAGATGTTTTACTTCATGTTGAAGGAATACCACTTATTGCCTAATTCCAATCTAAAGTATCTCAGCAATTACAAATTCTGTCAAATGAATAACTTATTTCTGGGAACACACTCTGTGAAAAAAATCAAGTGTAAGGTAAAAATTACAAAAGCATGTTTATGGATAAAAGAGCAAGGTATGGCATAAAGTAGCTTGGATAAAAATAATACTTAAAAAAACCTTGAATATAATGTATTACTGAGGTTTCAAGTTATTAAATATTCATTATTTCTGTACCTTTAGAATTGTTGATTCCCAAGCATATAAAATTTCAGTTTGCCAGCTACAATTCTTCCTTCATGTAGCGCATCTCACTTTCCTGATCTATTAGGAAAGGGCTAATAATGACTTGATAAACACTTTAAATTAAAAACTGTAACATCTGTTTTATTAATTTATAACAGACAAACTTTTATCTCCAGTTGTATGGTTCAGATTGACAGAAATCAAGAAAAGGAAAATACAACAGCATGACACCTTGGCTATTTCCTTGCCAATAAAAATATCTCTGTGCAGTAGAAATCACTGCAATCAGCTGTTAAAGTCAATAGCAGATAATGTTACTCAACAATCAATCACTCCATGAGCGATTATTTAATATCCACCTGATTTATAAATGTCCACGCTGTGTTATTAAATGTCAACTCATAAATGTTACTCTTATACATGAAGTCAAAATTTAACACCTGAAGATAACTGTAATCCACTGAGGGATAGTTTCTGAGGTTTTTTTTTTTTTTTTGTTGTTTTTTTTTTTTTTTTGATTTAATTATCTACTTG
>NW_016690200.1:123446-154624 GCF_001604755.1 Lepidothrix coronata
AGTTTTATGTCCTTTTTCTTTTTCTTTTTGGGAATCCACGATTTAATTATCTACTTGGAAAAAAAGGAACATCTAGCAGCTTATAAGGAATATAAAACTGTCCACTTTTGTGCTCACTTATACTGTTTTGTTCAAATTTGTGAATACAAAATATATATTCAAATGAGATTTGAGATTGCAAAATATCACAATCAAACACCACTTTATTTCTCTCCTAAACATATCTTGGAAAGGCTGCCAGCTATTGCAGAAGGATGTAGAAGTAAAATTAATGGAGAACGCAAAGTAAAACCAAGTTCATAACATCCACAAGGACACATCTGTTCTTCTTATGAAAATTACATCACCCAAAATTGGGAGCTTAAATATCAAAACTACTCAAAAGGGAAAAGGCAGTGCTCGCAAGATGCAAGCCAAGATAACCAAACTCCAGATTCCTAAATCTGTTCCAGAATATCCCTGAAGGTGGTGCAGAACAAAATAAACAAGCATTATCAGGCTTCAAATTAATTTTAAAACACCCAGGAAATAAAGCTGAAAATTAATAAGGAGATCTGAATGATAGATCCCTCCCCACCAGTGTGTAGCTAAAACAAACAAAACCAACAGGCTGATGCTAAAAGCTGCAGATAACACAGTTTATCATATTAAAGGCAAGGAAACCCAGCACCTGAAAACCCATGTCAGCTCTCTGGGTTCATATACGGGGAACTAACAGACAACAAGAGCCCAGAAACAGGTGATACAAAAAAAAAAAGAAAAGTTTCAATGGTTGTAAAGATTCTGACAGGCAAGATTGGGATAGGACTGAGATCGCTTAAAGAGGGGCTGAGTAAGTTCAGGTTCACAACTGGTACAAAACGATCAGCTGAACAACCAACTCCACAGGCAAAATGAACAGCTGTCCTTGGCAAACAGGCTGCCAGGAGCAGCAACATGTGCCATGGTGCCCCTGCCTGGGCCTTTGGGACACAACCCAGGCAATTTGTGTAGTTACCGCTGGTGCCCCTCCTGTTCCAACATAGGGAGCAGCTCCCCAGGGATGCAGTATGACTGCTCTCACTCGTCCCTCCTTCTCTTCCTCTGGCCTCCCTTTCTTAGCACAGCAAAAATCATTTGTACCACAAAGCTGCCTGCAGCTTATTCTGGAGGGGAAAAAAAAAAGGAAGTGTTATGCACTCTAATTTACACTTTAATAAAACAGCAGAAATAAAGGGTCACCTCATGAAATGAAGAACACAGCCTAGACTTGGTACAAATACTCCCCAGCAAATTTAAAAAAGATAATCTAGCTAATTCACTAGCAGGGCATATTATCAAGCTTTAAAGAAGATTTTTACATGCACAAAAAATTAGTCAATGTTTCATTTGTGTTCATTAGAAAAGCAATATGCACAGTAAGGTATGAACTCTGATAGCTCAGCCACAAGCTCTTCACTAGCAATGACAAAAAAGTCATCTGTCCCTGATGCACAGGGAATTCTTCAACCATCACAGTTTTGTAGACCTCACTCTGAAATACCTAATAGTAGCCCAGGTGAGAAGTTAGTCATGAGCAGGGCTGGATCTGCCCAAATATGACAACTGCTCACACACAGATGTCATATGCACACACTCAAGTTAAAAAGAAATCTCTCTCTCATCAAAATACACTGGTGATGGGATTTAGTACTTTACTGATCAAAGATTTGAGTACTACTGCCCATCTGGCCTCAAGTGTCTTCCCATTTTTTAATCAAAACATTGCACATTGCAGTCTGTATGTAACAAAATCCTAAGCACATCAATGTTCCTTACACAGGGTATTTGAGTCATTATCAAGATATACACATTAAAAATATTTTAAGAAGAACATTGTCCTCCTCCATTACACACGTACACATAAGCACACATCAGCCAATCTGCATCTACGCAGCTTTTCCTGTGTCAATCCCAAAAATCAATCCCAGGTGGCATTAGTAATTTAAATGCCATTGACACTTCATGAGAAATTTTCACAGCGAAGGGAGGCTCACTATGAGTCAGATAATGCCTGAGTTCTGGACAGTTGCTATTAGATATACCTTTTTAATCAGGGATTACTACGTCAGATAGGGAGCTTCTCCTGCAATGTTTTGCCTCCAGGAAAATAAGGTAGATTATGTTTTACTATGAAAGGACAAATCTGACGAAAAACTTTATAACCTGACCTAAGGGAAACACACAAAGTAGAAAGTAAAAAAACACAAACTTTCTTCAACCACACAAGGTTGCTATCTATAATTTATTAATGCAAAGAACTTTTACACTTACATCCTTCAAGCCTATAGTAAATCATGCATTACTTATAAAACAATTATATTAAAGGTTATGTACAACAATTCAGGAAAACAGCCTAGGATCTGGATTTTTTCTTTTTGATATCAGCAACTACAGTTAAAAAAATAAGATAAAATAATAAATTGAAGCTCCAATTGCAAGCCTATGTTCTTCATGCATCTTCCAAAGCAACACGCAATGTTTCAGATACTTGGTCTTTCTGTCCTAAATGATTTCTAGAAGAATGTATTTAATCCAGCAGTGGTGACTGTTGTTAGTTCAAGTAAGAAAAAAGATACAGCACTGACTGTGTTCTGAGACGGAGACAAAGGAAAACAGGTAGGAGAACAGGCATACTTAAGACCCATACATTTCGATAATACAAAGCAAAATTCAGTCCAGAGCCATCTCTTTGCTAATTCCAATATCAAAACTCAAGACCCGTGTGAAATGTAGAAGGAGAAAATAGAGGTGGGATATGGAGAAGAACCAGGTATCACATCATCACTTCTACTGTTCTGCAAGAAGTCACAATGATACAGGAACTGTAAAATATAAGGAAGAAGCACTGACTTTGTTCAGCTCTCAGCAACGCTGGCTTAGCTCATCTGCCTACTGTTGCATTAGAAACCACTGGGAACAGAAGCCAAATCTGTCTTGATTTCAATATCACAGAGCATATGAAGCGATACTGCAAGTGGAAAAGACACCGATGTGGAACTTCAGGGCATCTTTGATTTGCTTTACTCTTCCCTCAATCCAGACCAAAATAGCTTTCCTACTTTTGAGTTTGCCTGTGACTTATTCCCATGTTGCCAAATTATAATTATCACTGAAACAGCTGGATATAGCAGTAAGAACAGGTGGAGAATGTACCCATCTGCAACAGATTACTAACTAGAGATAGGATAGTGCAAAAGCAATTACATTTAAGTCCGTACTACTATTTAGCTATAAGTGTACAAAATGCTGTGTAAACTCTGGCAGGAGCAGCAATAACCAGCCCCTCCCTACATGCACCCAGAAGAGGAATGTAATTTGGTGCTGATCCACAGAAACAGACAACACAGAAAAATTCAGGAAGAATAAGAATTGAGATGTTATTAGGTTTAAAAACAAGACCAGTCAAAGGGCAAAAAAAGTGAAAATGTTCATGAGGAGATAAAAATAGAGTTAAAGGAACTGGGAGAAATTATAAAAAACTATTTTTAAAGTGTTATTAACACTTGCCACATTTGAAGTGAGAATGAACCAAGAAATGAAACATCATCCTAAAATAAACTTACATTGACAAATTCATGGGAAGGTTACTTTTCTGAGAGACATGCTATCTTCATGTTTTTCTAGATATTTCATTTACTCAGAAGATAGACTCTGGTATTTCAGATGATTTAAGCAAGGGGAATGAAGACAGGTTACCAAACACAGACAGGACCCTCAAGATCTGTGAAATTCCCATGAACCACACTGTTTCCCTGGGTAAAATGACAGCTACACTAACAGTCCAGTTGTCAGAACTTCAGCTGTATAGAAAATACACAAAATGCATTTCTATGGGTTCAGTTCTCTCTAAATGTAAGTCTTGCTCCACATTCACAATTACATAATCAGTAATAGAGTTGCATTGGCATAAGGCTAAGTTAAAATCAAGATTAGTCACTCTGACTATGCTGAAGCATCTGTCAAGGATATAATTTCATAGTGTTTTTTCTTGGACCAAGGCCACGCTTGCCACATTGGCTAACATGATGGCTGAATTTGAAGATCACAGTTTCATTGCAATTCAGTTACAATGAAAGATTATTTTTATAATTGCACTGGTAAAGCTGGGTATAAATTGTTACTGTCGCATCCTACCACACATCAGGAGTATCATAAAAGAAAAGACATTTAGCAAAGGCCATTTGGGAACCTGAAATCAATCTCCAGTCCTAGAGTCAAAGAAATATGGAGTTGATATGGTTTGGGAGTCTCCTCAGAATACAAAAGCAATGACAGAGTGAAAAAAATATTCACTCCCACACTGAACTTTCCTAGAGTTAAGACACATTAGCAAAGCAGCAAGTAGGGAATAAACTACACCTGACCAGTCTCTGTGATACTTAGTTTGCCCTACTGATGTACACAGGTGAAAACAAGTGTTTATATGAAATAATATTCCTGTAAAGTGCCAATGGTTCTAATTTTAACAAAGCAACAAAATAATGCATCCATAAAAAACTTGGAAAATTGCTAGCATGAAATAGAGACCTCACAGTATGTAACAGTAGCTACAGGAAATGTGCCAAAAAGGACAGAATATATTCCATGCTGGAATATAGCACAGTGACAGACATAGCACAGACAGAGCAGAGGAAGAGTTGTTATTCTGAGAACTTTCTTCTGAGACTTGGTTCTGTCACTGACCTAGAAGTTAAAGCTTCTTAGGTGGATATATAATTTGGCAACCAAAACCAATAGTATAACACCCAGAATTAAGTTTTAAAGTAGGTAAGTGATTATCAAAACCTCAGTTTATACATTAACATAAATGAAACTAGACAAATGAGAACCGATGTTGTCTTGGGGCAATTATTTACCATTGCTAATGCATAAAAGTGCAATAAATGTAGTTATTAGCATAGGAATGCTTTCATCCAGCTGTAATCTCAACATTCGCTAAATTAAAGGAGAAAGTAATAAACCTGAAGACACCTTTTCCTTCTCCACATTAGAAAAACATAACATACACTATGAAAACAGAAGACTAGAGAAAGAGACCTTTGTAATACCTCCACAACTGCATAAAAAAAGAACAGAAGTCGTGCCAAGCACAAAGCTTACATCTCGCTCTACATGTGAACTTTAGAAAAGGGTTCAGATCCAGTGATCAGGCTAAAGACCAGCTCTGCAAGTGATTCATTTTACTTGACCTTAACACCTGGAGTTTCAAATTTCCTTCTTCTGCAGCCTAGTCTTGTCTTCTAGCCTAGCCTTTGTGGCACAAAGAAGCAAAGATAAGACTCTGCAACCTATGAAAGGGCTAATATTAAGAAATGGGTTTTTTTCCATGTCATTCTTTATTTGTTGACTGGATAAAAATCAGTTCTGTTTTCCACGATGTTTTAGTTAATATGGTACTAGGATGAGTGCTATACATGATGCTGAAAATGGTCAGTGGTTGGCAGCAGAAACCTTGAGTTCTGTTTTTCAGAGTTACCACTGTTTTCTCCATTTCCCAGATCACTTTGAAGCTAGACTAAATTGCAAACATAATAGATTTTAATTTTTTTTTTCTTTGACTGTGTGATGATTAGGGGGTAAGAGAATGGAAATAAATGAAGACTTTGACTACTATCAATGAAAAAAACAAAACAAAACAAAACAAAACAAAACAGTGCCATTAGTCAAAATTTGATGACACATGATTTTTTGGAACATTAAGAGAAAGAGTGGTTTGCTCATCAGTCTAGCAGTCCTTGCTCTACAGATGACAGCACTTTTCTGCTGTTTGCTCAGCCATGGGTCAGAGGAGATTTAAACTGTCTGAGAGATCCTCTTCAATTACACTGTTCACAGGCAGAAGAAATCACCTTTTTCAATTAGTATAACAGTGTTTAACACAAACCATAAAGCCTTACCCAAACAGAGACAACTTCTATTTATTACGTAAAATGCACCTATTTTTTCTTGATTTCCATGGAATTTCTGATAGTAGTTCCTCATGTCATACAACAGAAAACTAGCATATTATCATCAAATCTCAGTACTTTGTTTTAATAATTAGCTGTGCTCAGTCTTTCACCTCTTCTGATTCTCTTAAATCAGCTATGTTCAGTTTGCAATGAGAATGGTTTAACCCAAGAGCTTTATGCTATGTCCAATGGCTAATCAAAGAATCTTACAAAAGTTAAACTTTTCCCTACCAAAAGAGACTGAAAATATATTTTTCTCTCTTTCTAGAGGCCTTCTCTTTGTTTACATATATTGTTCCACTTTCTTGGGTGCCCTTACAACATACCAGCCTATTTCTGAACAGTGACAAAAAACATGTTTTGTGCAAAACAAGAATAAATTGTCAAAGACTTCTTGGCCTGTCAATCCAGCACCATGGGATTACAGCACACCAGTATTCTGGCTAATCTAGGAGTCATATGATCACTACTTCCTATCTCATAGTGTGTGCTAGAATTTAAGTGAGTTTACAGCACAGTAATGATTAACTAAACTCCTCTTTTTAGTTTGACCATAAGATCACGCTTTTTCTTTGCCAGCAGTTCTATTATACAGCATCTCTTTCTAATGCAAAAACATTATAGTATCCAACAATAGGATCAAACAGAAAAAACTGATCTTCATATTCATTTTAGATAAACACACATAATGAAATGCTAAAATGAACCTTTCTGAAAATCTACAGACATCTTGGTTCTGCAAAATATAGGTAGTAATCTCACAAAGACAGATTCCTAATCATTTCTGATGATTTACATTCCTAGTTGGGTCAGAGCAGGATGTATGGAGACAATCAGAAATCTTCTCCCCATTGAACACCATGTAAATTGGGCAGTAAATATTCTTTATACTGATATACAAGCAGATGGAGATTTTCTCGAGTTTAATAATTCCCATTCTAAAAGCTGCTGTCATCATTTATATCTCAGTAGCATTTAAAAACTACAGCTATGATTGTGCTGAGCTAAATGGAAAGTAAACAGAGCTGGTAGACCAAACAGTCAAGTCATTGACTGGAAAGACAAAATGCAAATCATTGCCCATGGATGGTCAGCTTTAGAATCAAGAGTTCCAAATATCCAGTTCAAGTTCACCTATAGTGAGTGTTATGAGTTACTATGGTTGCAGACAGCCCCTTGGATGAAAAACATGGCTCGCTTTCAGAATTACTGTAAACTTGAATTCCACTCCTGGATATACTGGTGCATATGAGGGAAATTCTACTGTGTCAGTGCAGCCACTTCAGATTTATACTGATTTAAATGAGAGCAAATGATGGACTGTAACCTGCTGTCTGACTTATAACAGCTCAGAGGTTCAAATGGAGATGTATATATTGTTTATAACTCTAATTAAAAAAAATCATCTGATGACATGAGTCCCAACAGCACATAATGAAGCAAATAACTTGGTTAGTGAAGCAACCAACCAAGCTACCAGTTGGTAAAAGCATACCTAGCAGGAAAAATTACTGAGTGGACACAGATTTGGGGCCACCTTCTCATGCCCACTGACTAACTTCTCAGTGTCCCTTATGTGTTCAGGGTGATCTTACCTTTTATAAATGAATGATGGTCAACAGTTGTCAAGGCAATTTGCAATTCTAAGCCTGTGACCAGGCCTAGTGGGAAATATGCCTTTAGCTCCTGACCTTGCTCCAGACCTGCTGAGCTGTAGCAGAAAGTGGCATTACAGTGCTTGGCTGTGTCCCGGTGCAGGGGAAGGCACTCAGTTTTTAAGCCTAACCAAACACTTCATTCCTACTCTGAGCCAATAGTTTCAGCCAGGTGGAGCTGACTTTTACTGAAAGTAAGTCACAGACTTTTACTGGAAAGACCAAGAATATCACTGCTTCTGGCTAATACACGCAATCCAACTCCAAAGACTGATTCTAATCTAGGATTTAAATCTCAAAATAAAACTATATATTCAATCCACACAGAAATAACTTATATTCAGACTATACCTACAGACCGATAATGCATAAATGCTTTCTTCTTCGGCTTACACAACAATTAAATCTTCACTAAATATCAAAGTATTTGGGTTTTAAAACCAGTCCTGTTTCTTTTTCCCCCTAAACTTGAGCTATAGAGTTGAATATTACAGAGTCTTTCTTTGGCTTGTCAAGATAATTTTGTGTTTACCACATTAAAACTGTCTCACAACACTAGCTTAACATAATTCCCCCCTCACCACTATGCTATGTCATCATCTATCAGAGATAATGAAAGAACAAATGCAAATAAGCAATCATTTAAAATAGTAATGTATAGTTATGCCTCTGTCAGGCAACCTTGGAACACCTGTCAGAATTTTAATCATATATTTTAATAGAAAAATAAGTATTGTTATGAGTAATGATAAACACAGTAGCTCACGCTAACTATTTTTAATATTGAAGGACAAACTCTTGGCTACAGTAAACCAGTCCAATCTCATAGCAATGATACAATTTGATATGTTGATAGGCTAAGTCTGGCAATTCCTGCACAAAATAAAGTTGAAGAGGAATATATCTTTATCACATGTGACAGATATAATGGTGTCAAGTAGTTCAATGCAGAAGAACAAGACATTATCATAAAGTTTAGATGGACAACTGCATTAACATTCAAGTAAATTTGGCTCACAGAGGCAATAGCATCTCTGGGAAGCTGAGATGGTCTCTTATGGCTATCAGAAATATAAATTGCCATAACAGGCACAATCTATGCCTGGACCAGGAGACTGTCAAAAAAGGTTTATGTTAGTATATTCTATGTCAAAACCCAAACAGCACTGTAAAGTGCTTATTTCCATATATCTTTGCATTTGCTAGCTTTCTTCCACAGTATTCCTGCATACAGTGTTTGCAATAAGGTTATGGCATTAGAGCAACCAGCTACATACATGGGACAGGATGTCCGGACCTCTGAATCCTGCCTCTACTTCAGAACTATCACTGTAATTAGACAGGTCAAAAAGAAGGAATTTAGAAACACAGCACAGCCACCTGTCTAGGAAAAGGGAAACTTCACTAGGATTGAAACTGGCCAGGGACATCAAGGACAACAAGAGTAGTTTCTATGTTAAACGTGTAAGAAAAAGTCTGGACAAGAAAAACATGGGCTCACTGCTAAACACGGTGAATATAGCACACCCTGGCTGCAAAGATGAGGGAAACAAATTTGTTCAGTGTGGAGAAGCCTGCTTCAGGAGACTAACAGAAGCCTAACAGTACTTACAAAGAGATCTTTGAGAAGACAGAGCCAGGAACTTCAAATCAATGCCCAGTTAGAGGAAAAGATACTGCAGACATAAATTGAAAACGAATATAAGGAGATATTTTTTCACCTTTTCAACTTTTTTCAAAGAATTTGAATAGGTTTTCCGCAGTTGTTATGCAGTCTCCATCCTTGGAGGCTTTCAAAACTAGATGTAATAAAGTTCTAATCAATCTGGTGTGGTCCACTGATCCTTCCTGAACAGAAGGTTGGACTAGATAACCGACTGATGTCCCTTCTAATCTCAGTCATTCTGTGACTGCAATTTAAATGTTTGTGCTAGTTGTCTAACATCCCATTATAGTCAGTGGAGATCTAGTCAATACGGTCAATGGACTTTAGTCAATAATTCATATGACCAAGTGTACTTGAATCACATTACTTCATTAAACATATTGCTTAATGACTGCTAAGTAAAGTTAACCTTCATCATCTTGACCAGCTGCAGTTGTCCACACCAACTCCACCATGAGGTCCCCCATTAGGGTTAAAATATCAGTTTCCAGTTACAAGTCTTCCCATTCTAAAAAATCCCCAAACTCTGAAGTGTCAGAGCGCTCAAAATACACACTTTTTTTTTTCAAATAAAGTCCAGCCAGCTCTAGGAAAAAATTTTTGGTATAGATTTACCTAAAGAAATATGGGAGCTAAAGTTCTGCCATTAGCAGTGTCTGTTACAACGTGAGCATTAAGGGTGACATGACACAAAGATTAGATCAAAGAGAAGTCTCTCATCCCTTTCACCCCCATCTTTGATGCCTCCAACTATGAGTGACACTAGCTGGAAGTGTGAGAGTCCTGAGTACACCAACAGGCTCCAGATTCCCTTCCCAGTCTTACATCATCTTTCTGTGTAAACCTCCTCTTCCCTTGCCCACTGGTTTAGGCACTTGGGTTGGGGTCTGCTCTGATATGATGTGGCTGTGTAACTCTGGGTGAGATTTCTATAGGGAGCCAAGCTGTGGGAAAACTGGTGTGAGAAGCTCCACTTGGGGCTTCAACTCATTTAGCCTCCACCCACTAGTTTGGGTGCTGCATTGAATCCTCTGTCCTGCTGCATTTACATTGTCTTTGGTTGTACCCAGTTGACAATGGTCTTACTTTGCTGTGACCTTTTGGCTCAACCTGAAAACTGCCTCATGACTGCAGACTTCATTGGCGATCATGAACAAGACTGTTGGCTAAACCTGGTTACTGTCACCAAACCTGCTCTGTGTGCCCTGTTCAAACCCTGTTGGACTGCACATCTCATCAATGAGGTCTTGCTGTCACCCTCAGTTCCCTTATTTACAGAGCCTGGTCATGTTGACTGCTGTCAGCAACTGAAAGCAAAGGATTCAGTAGCATCACCACTAATACAAATGGAAGCATAAATGATCAATCTTTATTATCACAGCCTCAGACTCTGGGTCACCTTATTGATTTTTTCAGCAATCTATTAAGCCACAGGTGCTCTTCAAAGTGCAACTTCAAAATTTATGCCCTTAGTATGCTCTTCAATAGTACCTTTCAAGACGCCATTCCTCCAAATCCTTCCTCCAAATTCTAATCTTTTCCTCCTCCTTGCAATAATATGCATACACTAAAAACACTTTTAATATATTTCCTTACATTTTAAGTCGACACAGCATGTGTCGACTCCCCTTCTCCTCAAATAAAATAACTGCACGTTTAGGAAAGCCTGAGACAAGATTAAAAAGTACTGAGCAATCATCCAGAAGTGCCTATGATACACTTTCTGGATTTTGCTGTAGAAATTATGAGTATGTGGCTAAAGTTTCTAATTACAAAAAAATTATATATTTTCAAAAGTTCTACATCTACTCACTAAATCATTGGCACATAGAGCAGTACCATGAAAAGCCAGCATGCATCACTTTAAGTGATTGTACCATGTTAGTCATCTTCCTGAAAGATTTCATTCATCATAATGGTCTTTACTCAGGAAGAATGAAATTTGTCAGCTGTTTTCTTAATAAGCTTTCTTTTTGAGTAGCTCAATCATGCAAACTGAGCTCCTTATAGAACAAGTCACTCCTTCAAAGGAGTGAAGCACAGCAGCACCTTACTCATAAGTGGAAGGCTGAAGTACATCAGATTACTCATAAGAAAGTTTATTACTTGCAAGACTAAGCAGATGAGATTACTCACGAGAAAGTTTATTACTTGAAAAACTAAGGCTTGAACTGTTTCCAAAATTGCCTGAAAATTGTTGTAAGTTTGGAAAAGTAATGTTCAGGATTCTAATGCCATACCTTAGAACATATCTGGAAAAAACTACTAAAGAGAGTTGAAGTTTCTCACCTAGCTAATTAGTTTAGAGGATGAAGCTCTAAAATCCTAAATGCACTATGAAGGTATATCCCTGGAGACAAAAAAGCAAGCACTTAAACCAGTATTTAGTACTGCTTCTGTTAGTTCTTAAGGCTGAATTGTTTCAGTCACATCCTGTCAGACAATACTATCTACTAAAACCAACAAACGTATTTCTATCAACTCGAACAGTTGCTTCATGATGCTGATTGACCAATGCCAGCCTCTCTGAAATCAGAGTAATTTCCAGCAACTCTTGAGAGGTAAATCATGAAAAATGACATTTATGTTACCTACTTGATTAATTTTGAGACTCCTGTCTTCTAAAAACATCACTGAGACTGTCTTTAATTCAGCTACCTCTCAAACAGACATGATGAAACATTTTTAAGAGTCTGAGGAACTTCAGTTGCATGACAAAAGTAAGATACATTCTTTCTCATAGTGATGGCTTGCTCTTTTGCCACAGTTCAGCTGACTAACAGAGTTTATCTTGTAGTATTTCATAATCATCCTTTTTTTTTCCCTTGCAGCTTTAATGTCTCCGAAAGGGACCTACTCAGCAGCAATCAGCAACAGAAATTTCTGATCAAACAGAACTAGGTGAAGAAAATATATCATGTTTCGGATCACAGAAATCTGATCCAGTATCACCCTTAATTAGCTAACACCATCTTATTTATTTTTACTAACAATCTGACTCTGGAAGTTCTATCACTATATTAATCATATCACATGCTCCAATGTCTTGTCAAAACAAAATTCTTGTAACTCCTTCCCTTATCTGACCTTCTATATTATTTTAACAGTCTTGACAGAACTATGCTGACAGACAGCTTGTCGCAAGAGTAGGTGCTGCAGAACTCCTGCAGGGGCAAAGTGCATCACCTTCTCATGGGCCAATAAGTGGAGAAGAAATTACTTGTGCTGTGCCTTCCCTTTCCTTTCATACACACCCCACTATAGCTTAAGCACATATGTCTAGCTTAGAAGCTGTTGGTTCCCTGACTTTTCCACCTGTAATGAAAACTGAAGGCAACTGAAAAAGTTAAGACAATTCTCCTGGTGAGCACTCTCCATACAGTACTTGCAGACTGATCTTTCCATTTTAGTAGCTTCCTGTGGAAAGAAGTTTTAAAAACTGGATAGTGTTAGGAAAGCCTGTCCTCAAGAATATATTTCAGGAACTTCATAACCAGGGAAAACACATGATTAATTGAATTGATCAGCTTACGATCATTGAAATCCATTCCTGTGACTGACAATCTGCATGACTTTCTACCTTTATCTTTGTAGGTTATGTATAATTCAAATATACACTGCTTTGACTTGCCTCACTTGAAATTACATTACGGTGCTCATTTGGGGTCTGAATCAAAAACCTTATAAAAATGGACCTCGTGTATTCTTTCTATGCACTATAAGGTCTTCTTTGATTTTATTTTGCTCATATATCGATAAAGCCTTCAACATTAGGCATCCAAGCATTTAATAGATCAGACTCCTGGCCTTTTCGACTGAACAAGGAAAAAATTTCACCAAAGTTAAGAAGAACTGGTGATACAGTAAAGATTTAGAGTCTTCATTGGAAACCAAACAGCTTACAAAACATACACATAAATCTTTGAATTAATCACTTGCAATGAATCTTTGCACTCCCCTACATTTACCCCATCAAATGTATTCTAACCACCATAAAACCCAATATGCAGAAATATACACACCATCTGCAGACACATAAGGAAGTGATATACAGTATGAAACTATGCATTTGAATCTCTGTATACTTCCATTATGTTTTATGACGCTAAGAATAGATAGCAGGGGGATGGAAGCCCAAAAGTAAACCACGACACAGATAATTTAAGAGCCCTTCTTTTTAATACTTGCATAGGAGTTATGCCATCTGCCATATTCTTCCATGCTGAAGAACTGGCTTCTGGTTCGGTATATTGAGGAGATAAAAATATAACTGCAAGGAAATACACTTTTGTTAACCACTGGAGTTATTACTTTTTATTACACTAGCTTGCAAATAATCATCTTTCTGTCAGCACCTTCTTTCCTCTTGGCTTGTTTCATTTCTCTTAATATTTTAAAAAATGGATATTACTTTTTGTTAATTAAACGTTGTTCACACAGATCAGTATCAAGTGGAAAACAGGCAATAAGAAAAACTGCTTTAAATGGCTGAAAGTTACAGGTGGAGAAAAGAGAATGACACTAAAACGGTGTTATGAACACAAAATTCAAGATGTATCTCTTCTCAGACAGATTTAGTGCAACAGACTTGAAGTCAAGTGCAGAGAAATAAGTGATGCCAAGGAAACAGCAGATGACATCTATCAACAGAAATAAATATTTTTATGTGAACAGAAACTGTACATGTAAGGCACATTCAAAAATATGAAAGGATTTAGAAGGTGTACCAAGGGAATGACTAGTTTCTAACAACTAGTACCTGACCCTAATTTATCAGCAAGTACATATTTTGAACTTTGAAATTCAAAATATGACCTTAAAACAGTGTCAATCCACTGGCATTCCTTTTCCTTTTTAATGAATGAGTTGTGTAAATAAGATTCCAATGCACAAAGAGAGGAACCCCTGCAGAGGAAACTGAATTGCCATTGCAAGGGCACCTTGATCTCTTTTCTACTACAGACATACAAAGTTTTGTACTGAAAGGAATTAAATGTTTTTCAATTCATTTTTCCATGATTCCTCACAGACAATGAAGCCACTTTCTCTACAGTCTGTGTAAGTAATAGGAAAATAATTAAAAGGAATATTAATCCCCTGCAATACAGACAATTAATCCAAATAAGGACAGAATTAGTCAGTTGGAATAAAGCAAACTGAGGGAAAATGGTGCAACCACTATCATAGCTTCAGATTCACAAAGAAAATTAGAGTAAATTTTCCTAAGCATATATATCCTGTATGCTGATGAAGACACAAACATTACCCCCTGGTTTCTGTTATAATTATAATATATCAATAATTATTTGCTACTAATTATGAATAAGTGAAAAAGTGGAATTTATAACATCTGCTCTAGTAGAATTTCATTCTAGTGATAATGCATCAATTCTGATGCCATAGCCCTAGATCTAAAAGGCAAATGATTACTTATTTTTGAATTGCAAGTTTAGATCAAAAAAATATAGATTATAAGCTTGCAGAGAATTATTAATTTTATATGGACAAGTCATCCAAACAAAACATTATTAAGAGCATGAAACACCTCATAAATCTTATTAGAACATCGGGATTAACTGTTTTCACATTCATAAAGGTTCAGAAAATAGATAATTACTGAACAAATTTTCATTTCAGCATACTTCAAAGCCCTGTAAATTACAAGGTGTTTTTAAAGCCTCATACTTTACAAAATGCATATACTGATTCAAGATGCAAAACCAGAAGTTAAGCAACTGGAAAACCAGTTACTAACTAATGAAGTTACCTAATTAACCCTGCATTTCTTTGTCCCTCACTGCCTCAGAATAAAAAGAGACACTTAAAAAATGAAAGTCTTTAATGTTTAAGATCACAAGAAGGAGCCCCATAGTTAATAAAAGAAAATAGCATAATTTCAAATATAAACAACACCTCTTTCAGTAGATGTGGAAAGGAGGTTGATTTATGAGGAGGTGAAAGTAGAAAGTGGCATTTAGGTGACCAGGTTCCATACATACAGACCAGGTGCAAAATTCAGTTCCTGGAATATCATATGAAATTTTAGCTTGGATCCTTTCCTGACCATTCCTTCTCTCCAAAACTGTATCTATACCTTTTACTGTTGAACTTGTTAACATAACTTGGAGAAGTCAATATACACCTGCCATGGAGATGATCTGCTAGGATATGTATTTTGTAGAGATATCACAGTAATTTGAAACCTGCACTTTATACCTTTGACCAGAATCATGGTCTGTGTAAAGTTCTCTGTTTTACAGTGACTAATGGTCAGTTTAGAGTTAGTATTCCTTAGAGTGGACAGATCAGGGTTTCCTCTGGACCCCATCACCTTCAAAAATGTCTATAAGTTGTGTTTACAGCAAAGTCCTTCACCTCACCTGCTGGCACGTGTGTTCTGTGCCCTTGAGCATGGTATGAAAACAAGGGGAATAAATAATCAGGCAGAAGACATGCTTGAATACTTGCAACGTCCTGTGTTGTGTTAGTTAAGAGCATCGCTAGCAGGTCTAGGGAGGTGATTATTCCCCTGTACTCAGTCATGGTGGGAGAGCGCTTTGTCCAGTTCTTGGCTCCCCAATAAAATAAAGACATAGAAATACTGGAGCAAGTCCAGCAAAGAGTCATGAAGATGGTTAGGAGACTGGAGTATCACTCACACAAGGAGAAGCTGAGAGACCTGGAACTGGTAAAAAGGAGAAAAGAAGGCTCAGGAAGGTCATGTCAATGTATGTGAGTGAAAAGAAGATAAAGTCAGTCTTCTCAATGGTGTCCAATGAATGGACAAAAATTCAGATGAGCATAAATTCAAATATTAGGCATTTCATTCATTCATTTAAGTTCATTTGAATTCAATTCATCATTCAAATAACTATTCATTTAAGAAAATACTAAAGAAAAAAATAAGGAAGGTGTCTAAAGAAGTTGTAGACTCTCAATGTCTGGAACCACTCAAATCCTAACTGGCCTTAAGAAACCTTCTTCAATTGACCCTGATTTGGGTTGATCAAGATGATCTACTCTGATTTATAGGTGGATGGAGCTTCACCCTGCCCAATACAGGTGCTAAAGACATATAGATACTTAAAACATAAAATATATCTTCATTTCATCCTGGAAAGAACAAGGTGCAAACTCAAATGTGCCTAAGGAACTCAGCAGGGAAAGTGCATCATGCCTCAGACCAATGCCTGGAACAAGCCAATTCACCATATAGAAATGTATTAAAGTTGAAACTTTCTTGATTCCAGTTACCAATAGCATACAGAAGAAAGGAAAAGGAGGGAAGAGTAAGAATTTAACTGAAGCCTCTAATTATGTCTGTACCTAATTATAACACATTGTGGATTCAAACATAAGTTCCTCTAGCTACATTGCACATTGCAACGTTGACCAGATTTGTTGTTTGAAGGGCGACAGAGTGCTAACACAATCCTTACAGGTCTGAAGAAGAACCTGCCCAGCTAAAGTATTTAAAAGGATGCCAAATCAAATGAGAGATTATGTTTTGATCAGGACATCCTTCTGCTGACAGCTGATATAGAAGAAAAATAGCAGCACTCTTTCCCTTTAGAGGTCTGGGATAACAGTGTAATCGAGTCCCACCTATACTGGGCACATGACTTTAAAAATTCACTACACAGCACAATACAAGTGTTCTTGGCTCAAACAAAACAGCAGCGCATTGTAGGTCAACACAAAGGTGCACCTACAGAAGCCTGCGAAAGAGGTGGTTCTGTTTGACTTGCTCTTTAATGAGTACAAAGCCTACACTTTCCTAGTCTTGCAAATATCATACCAGCACATAAACATTCAGCCACCTCAGGTAGATACAAAATGATACTTTTTAAAAAAACAATCTAACCACAATTTTGTTTTATTCAAAGTTCTTGCCTTTCTATAACTAAAATTAAATATTGCAAAAATGCAAATGCTTTTAGAGATAGTGCTGAAACTTTAATCCAATGTCCAGCTCTGACTGTAAAATAAAATAGAAAACAACTCTGTTACAAAACACTAAAAAAACAGTAGCTAGAAGGTAGAAGATATTGAAACTTTAGTGGTTTATCCAATTTCAATGTAAAATTGACTTCTGAGCAAACAAAATCTTTAGGGCACATTTCATTAAGAAAACATTTAAGAAATAACAAGTATTTCAAATATTTGTTCAAAAATAACAAGTATTTTTTCCACTGTAATTCCAAACCAAGAACAGAGCACCTGAAGGTGCCCAGGCTGGTTTTGATGTACAATGTCAGTTCGATGTTTCAGTGAAAATTCCCACTGAATTTCTGTGAAGAAATAATATTTATACAGACATTTAAGGGTGATTTGGGGGAGGGTAGGGAATAGGAACAGGTGTATCTGACACCTTTTCCAGAAAATAAGGATCTTAATATCATGCTCTAAATGTACAAAAAGATAGTTACTAACTAATACCCTGAAGACAGTAGCTATGAGTTTGTCAGCATTCAGAAAGAAATGCAATGTCTTTATATTTTCATCTTATATAAAAGGGAATATACAAAACTTAAGATCAATTACAGAAGTGACACCTCAAAAAAAATTCAGATATTTGTATTGACAACTACTGATGAGGGTCAGAGTTATGTTATCATCTTCAGTGTATTACTGTATTTGCAAATTTTTGCAAGTATGATAATGCCATTGTAAAACAAACAAACAAACCACAACAATATATTACTTATGGATATGTCAGGAAAATGTTCAGAAATCTCAATTTTTTTTTTTAAATATTATCACCTGCAGGTTTTAGCATAATTATTCAGGTAACCACTAGACACAAAATCTTCTCAAAGAAGTAGCTACATGCATTAAAACAGTATATTGAAGGATAAAATTTCCTATGTTCAATTTTTAATCTCTGTACATTACAACTGGACCATTTCCAATGTGAAGGCTGTCTGCTAAGGAAAAAAAGGAAAAAAATAAAAAAAAAGTGAAAAGAAAACCCAACAAAAGCAAACCCAGAAGATTCCTAACCTAGAAATACCAAAAACAGAAGACCACCAGATGGTCTTTCAAGTCTTGTCCTTAGAAGCCTAAGTTACCTCACTGTCTGAGTAATTTCATTAACCTCCAAAACACAGATGGAAAACTAATGCACCTCATCATTCTTCTCAGTGAGTGTTCTGGTCTGATACAGCTGACTGGCTTTTACTTTCCTTCTAGTGATGCAAAATTTTTTTTTTCACCCCAACTCAACAGCATTTTGTGCAAAATTCAGCAGCTAATCCCCCTCTTCAACATCAGTCTGTGACCTCCTGTTTCAAATGCTGCTAGACAGCATCTCCAGCAGCTTACTGGCATAAATCTAATCACCTTTCCACAACTATATAATGGCTTAGGTTCCCCTCAGCCTCCATCCTTCCTCTTAGTAATACTGGAGAAATCAATTTAATAGATAAATAACAATAAATCTAAAGCCAGGGTTGTTCTCATTCTGGTCCATTGAACTATATAAATTTCAGAAATATTAAAAATAACTACTGGCCACTGTCTCTTTAAATGAATCTTCCATTACTCAGGCAGAAATATTGCTGCATAGAATACAAACAGAAATCAGGGAAGTGTCCCACCTTGGTCACTTTTTTTCTTTCTTTACATCTTAGGGTTTAATTATTTTTACTGCTGGTCACACCTCGTGCAAGCAGTCAAAATTAATTACACTTGTGCAATCCCATTAAGTCTAAAATCACCCCATAGCAGTGGCAAACAAGTGATTTTTAGACTTTGTGCAGAACGTTGACCTTTCTTTACTAACATACTGTCATGGTGTGACGAACATTCAGCTTTTGGTCAGCAAAAACATGACATGAAATTTTCAACATAACAGGAATTGGAACTTAACTGCTTTAACAACATGAACAGCTTTGTTCTGCAAGAAGTGAGATCACAAAATGTTTGCAAATGTTTAAATTGACAGGATATGTCAATTTATATTTCAGTATCTATATGTCTTTTCAGAATTTTATTTTTACAATATTTATCTGTCCTATTATAGTCAATTACATTAACAACTATCCAGGGAAAAATATCCTGTTTTCAGATAGATAAAATCCTCAGATATTTTTCAAAATACTCTTACAGCATTTGTTCCTTGAAAGAACATCAGCTCTTCATATTTCTGGACTATTAAAAAAAGAGTCATTTGAAGGTCCCTCCATAGGTAATTATCAGAAGATAATCAACATAGGGTTTTATAAGAACTCTATGTAAGGGTTCTTATAAAAAAGTAAATGCTTTCTATTTTTATGATCACACAAGTTATGACAGTGTCTGCACATATAATTAATGTGACCTGATAGCATGCAACACCTTACTAAGATATCTTACCTGGGTACCAAAAAAAAAAATTGAGGCACTTAACATCTATAAGATTTTATCTCTTTGCTTAAGAAAATCTGGAAATGAGTCATTGGGTCTTATATTGAAATTAACTAAATCTCAAACCAATATTTAGAGTCTCTAAATTAAGCTTTTTTGTTTGTCAATAAAACATGGACAAAAATATATTATTCTGTAATACAAAAGAAAAGCATGAAATACCTTTATCTCAAACAAATAAAAGTCTCTTCAAATTACTATTATAAAGTTGTAGAAAAATTCAAACAACACAAGCTTAGCTTTCAGAAGACTTCTTTCTCATTTAATAATGGGACACCAACCAAATTTCTAATGAAGTAACGGAGAAGAAAATCACCTGGCTCAAGGCCAGGTCAGTAATTTTCCTGATAATCTGTTTAAGATTTGTGACTCTAGCTTGACTCTCTCTAATACTAGTCTATAAACTATCTGCAGAAGAAAAAAGGAAGCCACACACCAGAATCATAACTGGAAGCTCTGCATTAACTGCTCACCAAAGCATTTTATCTTTCAAAAATGCAAAAACATCTAAAGATGGAATAAATGTATATAGGTAAAGAAGTCATTGCATATGAATTCGAAAAATAGCCAGCTAGACAGGAGCTGTGTGTGCCAGCAGCAGTGCTGCAGTAAACATCCCTTTGGATTTCACACCATCAGTGGCCATTACCAACATTAATAAAAGCCATCTGGCCTTAAATGTCTTTAATGTCTTTATGTCTATCTCTCATTGTTGGTTTCAACAGAGTTCTTCACTCAGAGAGGTAATTTGGAAACTTTTAGGGACTAGAATAAAGAAAACAAATAGCAGGCAATTAATCATGGTAATAGTGCTTCCAAAGGTCACCCTATTACTTTGAGCAATGATACCAATCTTTACTCCTCAAATTTAATTCCAGGGGGGAAAAAAAACCCTAATCTTGTCATCATAAATACTGAAAAGAAAAATTAACAAGAGTGCAATCTTGTAACTAATGTTTTGATTTGCAACCTCATGAATCTAAGAAGCCTTGTTTTCAAATACTATCCCAATATCATCATGTTCAGAAGTGACCATCAAAACCTGACTGCCAAAAAATGAAACTGCATCAGTGTATAACTGGCTCTGGACCAAGTAGCCCTACTGAAATGCAGGACACCTGTTCAGAGAAACTTGTGAGAAAGTACAGATGTTTTAATTTCTCTCTACAGTGATGGGGAATTCAAACAGAACCATCACAGGACATCTATTAAATATTTGGATGCAGTGGCTCACTCTTGATTTCATTTCCTCCATTGAAACTCAGAGTGTAAGCTCGTGGAGTTTCAGAGGAAACTGGGAGACAAGAAGCTTGGCTGTAGCAACCCAGTAACAGCCCTGAACTGAGGATGGGAGTGCTGAAGTCACATCTATTTGCAGATCTTTATTTTGTATGTCATATTAGTGGAGAACAAATAAACTTAGCAAACTGCCACCACATCGTACTTGACCATGAGCAGGTTTTGTTATTATTATTAAGTAAAGTAGCTGTAGCTGATCTGTTTAATGCCAAGCAGAATTGCCTTTGGGTGAACTATTCTCAAAGACACACCAAACTCAGACCCCAAAAGAGGTTTCACCTCATGTCTGGACTCCAAAGAGGTTTAAACAGGAGCTGGACGCTGGTCAAAAGGAACAGATCAAGTCACGTGCAGGAGGCAGAAGTTCAGGCCTCTGGAAAATGATCAGTCAAAGCTGGATTTTTTGCAACATAGCTTTAGCTGAGGCATAAGAGAAGGACAGAAGCTCCTAATATACTTAAAAAGTATTGTGGACAAATTAAGTCTGTTTTTAAGTATTGAAATACTTCTGCAAATACGAATATCAGAAATCTAACTCTGTTAATGAAACGTAAGCTCTTCAGCCTTATTTAAAAAGTGAATTTGGGAATTATTTTTTTTTTAAATATATTTCTCTATGTTCAATTTTGACTATATCATTCATCAAAGTGTCATTCCATATTAGCCCTTCCATTCTGTATATACGCAGTATATGTGCTTTACAGGAAAAGTGGAAGAGGCGAGTCATTCTGCTGTAAAAAAATATTTCCACTTAATTTTTTTTCTATTATGCATATTGAATTAGTTTAACAGGAGAAGGGTACCTCATTTGAAGTTAAATTAATTTCATTCTGACAGTCAAGAAATACAGTGGAGTTTTTATCATCTAACATACACTCTGTTTTTCAATGCCAGATTTTATCTTTCAAAATAATAATTAGCAGTAGTTTTAACATGTTCTCAATTATAAAGAATTATCATTTAAAGGAAAAATTTCCATACATTTTAGGGAGTACATTGAGTTAGCCTATTATGTTCTGTTTTATTTAGCCACTGTAATTAAACAGTAATAGCATTCATTTTCTTACAATCAAAATTTTAAAAGGATCTTTAAAGGGAGAGAAAGAAGCAGAGAAGATAAATTATGCAATTGAAAGGAGTGGTTGTTTTTCTCTTGGTATCTTTAGCGCAAATTCTTCTTCACTGTGTTTCCCAGACACCATCTGTTTCCAAAACAACTCATCACCAAACATAAGAGAGAAGATAGAAATTTCTAATAGAAGTTAAACCTGCCAATTTGCAGAGTGATCTGAGCTTTTTAAATAGGAAATACATGACACTACAGAGTTGTTAATTAATTAAAGATAGGCAATGTGTGTCACCTCAAATGATGCAGTACACCATTTCAGGGATTTTCAATACAATAATAGATGGATTATTACTTTATAAAGTCGCTGCACACTTCCTTTAAGAAGTCCAGGGCACATTTGGTCATTCAATAGCAGGGTTTGATTCACTTAGCATAGGTTTGGGGTTTCTTTCAATTACTCTCTCAAACCCTACTTATAAAGCTTGAAAAATGGGTCACACTTGCTCAGGGCCTCACTCCATTTGCAATTACATATCAGTGAGATTTTGGAAAAACAGAAACTAGGAGAGTTATTTACATCAGGGACTCATCTGAAAAAAGATTATGATGATATAAGAATACGGATTGCACAGGAACCATCAAGTTTTATAGATTCCTGTGGTCGTATCCATCCATGTCAAACAATTTCATACAGACTATATTTGATATAATAAATAAGAAACATCACTCCAAAATTGTTTATATTATCTATTATGATTGTATCTTTTTCAAAAAAATCCTTAGCAAGTCAGAGATTTTATGTCTTTTCTGCCCTTCCCCAGTCATCCCTGTCCTTCTCCATCGTTCAAAACAATTCTCTCCTTTCTGTAGCCCCAGTAATTTATTTCACACATGGAACATTCTTAACTTCAGAGTACCTTTCCAGATAATTTTATAGCTATCAGTAGACTAAAAGGTGCTTCTGTTATTCCCTTGGCAGTTCTATTATATTAAATCCGTTAGCACACTCACATATACACACATCACATTTTCAGCTCTTTTTGTTCATAACATGTGACTCTGTTAAGATGGTATCTTTTCATGTTGCACATACAGATTCTAAAAATCTGGATAGCTTATTTTTTCATAGCTTAGTTTTTTATTTTTTTTTAATTATTATTATTTTATTACTGCATTAATTTATCACAGGTTCTAAACTCCTGACCCTGTTACCTCAACATACTTAATTACATTACAGGCAACCATCTCCACTTCTGTTCAATATTCTGAACAGCTTCACTGAGTTTTAAATGCACAAAATGGTCGTTGCCACACATTTCATTTCTGGCTTCAGCATTTGCGATCTTGTGCTTTGTTACTAAAAATAGAGCTGCTTCCAACTACCTGAGCTGGAAAGCTAATTACAGAGCTGGTAAACAGTACTCCTCCCCATTGAGCAAATGGCAGAATAAGGAGTCTGCTAATGCACTAGGGCTCCCATGGTCCTGTGGGTCTTTGAAATCTATCAAGTGTCATTTATTTAATCATCTGTGGCTGTTTGCATCATGGATAAATTACCATTTAAGTAAATAACTGTTTGACTGTTGAATCAACAAATCATGGAGAAAAAGAACAATCAGCCCAATTTAGAAAAAAGTATCGTAGCCTAATTCTCTGCTTGCACAGAGTAGAACAATTTCACTGAAGTAAATAGCATATTGTTGATTTTGACTAGGTGAGAGTCTAGTTCTTATTTCCTGCAGTAGCGAGGTTATTAGAGGACTGACTGCAGCAGCTTAAAGACTTTTTTGAAAGTTATTTCTGTCATACACAGGCAAGAACAAACAACTGCCACTGCAAGAAAGCACTTTATTCCCTTAAAAATACCCATCCCTGTCTGCAGTACAGCAGCACATTGACTGGAAGAAATTCTCTGCTGAGAGATCTTAAGGTAGAAGTGCCCATGGGGTTTAGATGCTCCTCTGCATTTGGCAATGATTTCCCTGTTCCATGGGACTGATCCTTACCATGTAGCCCAATACAAGCTTTGTTAGCCACAAGGGTTCAACCACCACTCAGTCAGTAAAACTCAACTCATTTTCAGCCATTACTGGGGCAACAACATGTAGATAATACATAAGCAACTATTAAAATAGCTGTGATACAGCTGTAGCCCCAAAGTAAAACTAACATATCCATTATGTTTGTTCATCCAAAATCCCTTCTGGGGCCAAGAGGGCATGTAGCTTCTGGAATTATATTTTTATCTTTGAATGCAGCATATAGGAATAAAAGAATTAGGTAGAAAACCACCAGTAAGAACAATTTTAAAAAGCCTTTCTATTTCTCCTTCCTAACCCCCAAAGAAATAGAGACAAGTAAATAAAACCTCCAAGACTGTACTCAACAGACAGAAGAATTTGGTGGAGGAAAGGAGTATGCAAGTGAGCATAAACTGCTGGCTTGTCATCATGTTTCTGTCAAGTAAGAGGTATCCAGGGCATCCAGGGACAGAATTGCTATCTGAGGGTAAACATTATTTACACAGCTCATTTGGGAGAGGAGAGGATGAGCTCCCTCTTCTGTCTCCAATCTTTATGAAAAGGAAAGTTGGGAAGTGTTCAGTTAAACTAACCACCTCCTGTTGTAAAGGAAAAGTAGGCTGCCATTTTTTAGCAAAACTGATTGGAAAAAAAAAAAAGGCAAGACAGAAAATGGGGACAGAGGTGGAACTGTGTAGTATAAGGAAGAAGAAAATGCAAGCAGAAACAAAGAAGAGAAAAAGAAAAGGGTAAGGAAGTCAGACTAAAGAAAATCAATCGTATTTCAAGCTCTGCGTATCACAAAGCGGAAACGAGAAAATTTTCTAACAGTAACAGTGATGGAAAAAAGGAAACAGAGCATCAGCCTTCTCATCTTAAACAGAAGAAATCCAGGGAACATGACTGCACACCACAAAGCAGTGTCACACCATCACACCTAAGTCAACTCTGAAGAAGTCAAGTCATGCATTGGAACTTTCATAGTTGTCATTTGAGCACAGTGTTTCACCAGAACTGACACATCTCATTTCCGTGGTACTCAGTGTATGCACACCAGAATGCCTCTGAGGAAAGTCATACGCATTTTTAACATTTAAACACACCAAACACATTAAGTGTGCGTGTGTTTGTATGCACACAGCTGGACACACAGTGTGTGTTTGATGGTGTTCAGTGCATAAACATTAAAAATCAATTGAATCCTGACTTTCAATCACTGATCAATCTTCCTGTGTTTTCAGACCTTTCCTTCTGACCTAAATGACCACAAAGCTATTAGACAACATATTCATATATTTGATAAAATGTGCTTATTATAGCAGGACAAAGGACTTTCAAATGATAGTATATTCAAGGAAATAATCCACAACAAAGGGCATATGCAAACAACATAAGCAATATTTTCCCTGCAACCTGATATTTCTTCCAACATTTTTTCTCACCTTTAGTCAGAGATGCTGTAATCTTTAACCCTGGGAACAATTTTTCATTTATTCATTCAGATATCAAAGACAGAACATTGACAGCTACTGTCTTCATGTGCTGCACAGACCAACTTACACATTTAAATTACCCACAAGAATTTATAGGTGGTTTGCTTCTGTTGAATTAAATTTGCCAAATTGATAGGGCAAGTAAGATATGCTTCCACCTTTCCATTAAGGTAGTATAAAGTTTTCAATCCCCTTCTCAAAAAAAAATTAGAAGGGGAAAGGAAGAGGATAAAAATATAGAATGTGAAGAAACTGTTGACAATAAGTTGTGCAATTCTTTGAAATATAAGTTGCTTTCTCTGCCAATCATGGAAAAAGCACTTTCAAACTCACACTGCTTAATGATGAAGTAACTTTGTGAACCTTGCATTGTTGCACCGAAAAAACCACACAGGTATCACTCGAACTTCAATCTTCTTAATGAGTATATCAGTATATGCAGAGTCCAGAGCCAGAATGAGATTAATGGAATAAATTTAGGGATATATTAAGCAAGAGGGAAGGGCAATAGTTAAGCATTAACATGTTCCTTCATTCAGTAATTCTGTGTATCAGAGGCACGGGTTAGAGAAGCACACATTACCAGACAACACTGAAGCATATGAAAAAGAACTTTATCCCATAAGAGACTGAAAGGACAGTAGTTTGCTGTGTCATAGTAGCACTACTTTCTAAAGAGCTCATAACCATATCTGCTTATGTCTCAACACTCTAGCAACCACCTATACCACACTCCCTTAATATGCTGAAAATTCATTGGAAGTACTATCCAACAACTGACCAAATTTCATACAACATAGATACTTAATTTTAAAAGCCCTCTGATGATGAAATGCTCCAATTTTTCTTGACAATTCAACAGCTAAAAGTCAGCTACAGGCTGGTCTCCACAGCACAGGGAGGCTGCAGGTAAGAATACAGGGTAAATACAGACTCCATTGCCTTACCTCAGCTATGTGCGGCATCGGGTTAAATCCACAGAGATTGCACACAACTTTCTTGCACTCTGTGCAGGTATTAAAGTTGGGAGGATCCTTAGAACCAATATTTAGTCCAGTTTTACAAAGGGGACAAGATACTTCAGGTTGGCTGGCTTTCTCTGGTTCCGACAGCCCAGGAGGTTTTTTAGCTTCAGCAGCCTGAGGCTTGCTATCTTTTGCCAAACCAGGTTTCTTCTCTAAATCAGATCCTTTAGTTGTTAAAACACTATCTGCTTTTGATGGCTCCGGTTTCTCGGTTGTAAGAGGCTTGGCTTCTTTTTTTGCAGGAATAGCTTTTGGAAGAGGCTGAGCCTGACCAGCCTCTTTGGGGGCTGCCTGAGGGGCTGGAGGCTGAGGTGGAGGCTGGGGCTGCTTTGTTGCAGGAGCAGGTGCAGGTGGAGCTGATGTCTGAGACCCCGGCTGACCCGCTGTGGAAATTAAATTTGAGGCCTGGCTGAAGATTGAAGCTCCAAAGCCAAAGAGTTTCCCAGTAACTGTTTCTTGTGGTGTTGTAGGCTGAGGCTTAGGGGCATCGGTGATGCCTCCTAGATTAAGGCTGAAACGCCTTGATTGCTCTGGAGTTTTCTGAGGCAGTTGCTGTGCTGGCACTGGCTTGGGTCCTGCCCCTGCTTGTGGGCCCTTGGGAGCTGGTTTGCTATCAGGCTTTGGGGCTGGTTTTGTTGGTAACTTTTTAGGGTCATCTTTTGTTTGTGTTGGCTCAACAGGCTTTTGAGTTTTAGCATCTGGTATAGTCACAGGCTGAGACGCAAGCTTGGGGTCTGACTTCTGCCGAGACACCTGTGGAACAGGTTTGGAATCTGGCTTATCCTCAGCTGCATGTGTGTCCTGTGAAGGCTTGGCAGGCTCTGGCTTTGGGGAATCTGTCACTTTCTGTTGAGTTGGTGGCGGTTTGGGACCTGCCAAGTCCTGTTTCTGCCCTGGTGCTGCAGAAGTAGGCACAGTGTCTGCCACAGGCTTCTCTCCACTGGGTTGTTTTTGCTTATCCTCAGCCTGCGTTGGCTTGACCTGATCAGACTTTGGAGTAGCATCTATTTTCTGAGATGTCTCAGTGGGCTCTGGGTGGGGTTGTTTCGGTTTTACAGGGGGAGACCCAGGCAAGGACGGTTGCTTTTTCTGTGGCAGGGTTTTTTTAGATTCTGCTGTCTGTGAAGGATCAGGTTTGGGAGAAACATCTTTCTTTTGAACTGGCTGTGGCTGGGGGGATGGTTTAGCTGTTGAAGGTGGAATGGGTGTCTTCTGTTTGGGTGGAGGTGGCTGTGGCCCAGGACCATGACCTGGTGCTAGGTCACCCCCTAATGCTCTTTGCATCTGGCAGTTTAAACAGAGCCATTCACTAATCTGAAAAAAAAAATAAATAAAGGTATTATAATTAGGATAAGACAAAGTTAATAAAATTAATACAATAAAAGGCTATTCCAACGTATGCCTTCTTGCAGTTTTTCAGACTTCTGTGTGAAAAGGGAGAAATATTATCACTAATAAAGTTTGCAGTTAACATGCCCAACTGATTATTTTCATTCTCCTCCACATTCCTGTGAGTCAAACTATCACTGATCCCATGATTCTAATGCCTTCACATTCAGTTTACACACATATGAATACTGGAGGATAAAAACTCAGCAGAATGAAAAAAATGCATTGGAATTTCATAGGACCTAGCAGTGATTCATTTACAGCAACGATTTGCCAGAATAATGGCAAATACTGCTAAAATAGTTTAACACATCAAGCCTGCCGAGAGAAAACAATAATCAGAATTAAAACACAGAAAATGCATAATTATCTTTAAGTATGCATCTATTGAGGTCAGCTTATGCTTTTCATAATGGTTTAAATTACAGAGCACAGGTACTGGCAGTAATATGTATCCAATGAATTAGGCACAGAGGTGTGTTAATGGGCATCATGTATTACCTAGATTTATGCTTTACCACCAATTTCAGAGGCAAGCCTTCATCTGGAATCAGTGACAAGCTTTGCCTAAGTTCTGATGGTATTTCAAGAGCCTTAATCAGGCTTCCCAAAACACCTTTGTTATTAGAAGTAGTTACTAGGGTAATTTGTCTACTGTACTGTGCCTCATGCAATGGGCCCCTCTTTTCACGCAGAGGAGAAGGAATAAGACAAATAATGTATTTACCCATGTTTGTCCTCAGTTATGGTATCTCTCAACTTCAAAACATTTTTTCTCCTTCCTAAGCAGTATTACATGAGAGGGAAACCATATATTCTAATCAGAGAAAAAAACAGCTTCACAATCTGAGGAAGGATCAAACTGGTTAAACCAACATGTTGGTCATGTGCTATTTTCCACATTTTCCATAACCAGCAGAAACATTATAGGGAGCAAAAATGCCATTCTCCTATTCTTTAGTCAGTGTATGAAACACAGGGTACCAGCTACAGCATTTGCAGGCACCACAGCAACAGAGGGAACTGCAATTAGGAGAACACAGAACATAGGTCTCTTTTCCCTTAAGGGTGAAGATTTCTGGATGCTGTTTCTCAGTCAGGTCTCGATTATTTTAGAGGTCTCCTATAAAATAAACCATTCTGTGATACTATGAAATCTCCACCATACATCATAGGACAAATCTGGAGGTACTACATGCAAAGAAAGATTTTGTCTGTGTAATATCAGAGTTCACTGGAAGGAAAGAGCTCTGATGTCATGGACTAAGGCAATGAATTCATTATTTGGGTGTGCTTTGCCAGTCTTTTATTTTTCCAGCAGCAAAAATTTAAAGAGAACAGTTAGATGCAGCTCCCTAAAACAGTTATTTCAATTATTCTGATAAACATGGTATATACACACACTCTGGAATATAAGCTCACTATTACTAAAAGCTTCACAAAGAAATGACAAATTTTGGCCCCAGCTGTAAGTTCACAGTAATCAAGTCACCATTAGTAATAAGGCTGCTTTATGTTCCATTTTCAGTGTAATTTTTTTAGACTGTTTAAACAATTTTCTCATCTACTCACAAAACCCATATAGCAAGTGACTGTTAAAAAGTGAAAACAACTGAAACAAAACTGGAACACATGTTTAAGCTCTACCTTGAATTATGAAAGGAATTAAATTCAGACCTGCACAGAGGACCTGAGCAAGGATTAAATTAACTTAACTCCCATTTTGTTTGATTAGTGATCAATTCCCCTACTTGATTTCAGATATTAGTAGTATAATTTAATTAGATACATACTAATACCATTTCTGGATGAATTCTTAGGGGTTTTCTAGAACATTTAAGTGTAATCAAAGATCAGGCTGTGACAGTTGTCTGGCTGTGGCAAAGATTTTTTATATTAGGGAGGTGAGCTCCCTTCAACAGTGGAGAAAGACAGGATCCTGTGAGGAGCTTATAATGGGCCTAAGCAAGGAATGGCTTTTTCTCCAATCCACAGAACTTCTACAGATATTTGAACAATGCACTTTCCATCATGATTCACTGTTCTTTCTTCTTGTTGATGTGAAACCATGGCAGTAACAGGTGCCTACCTGCTCTCAGTCTAAATCTAAATTTAAGTCATTACAACACCTGTAAGGCCTCAAATGAAGTACCTGTAGGGTTGAGTGGGGCTACCAAATGTTTGAATGATCCTTATGTTTAAGGCATCCAGATTCCAATTTCATTTATAAGCATTTAGGCTTGTCTTCAACATGTAGCTGGTGCAGTCTGATGCTGTTACCTAATTGAAGTCGAAACCTTAACCCTCAGCCACTATTTTTTCCTATATATATGTGTATGTATATATAAATATATATATATATATATATATACACATACACATATATGTGCATCCTTGGTATGAAACTGAAGCCTTTAAAACCAAAATGAATTTGCTACTCCTACAGCTGAACTTCAAAATGGAAAATGTAGGAAGTTTTACTTCATTGTATTATTTCTTAAATCTTTCTGGTTTAAACATAAAATTCCTCCCATGCATTTTAGTGGGAGGAATTAAGTGCCAAAACCCTCAAGTCATTATGGATTACACACCTCATCTTTAAACAAATACAAAACTGCACAAACTATAGGCCTGTGATTGGAACTGCAGGAGTTCAAAATAAAGTGTGCTACATGATACAGTTTTCTAGCAAAGACCCACCTGCAATTACAGAGATTTTCTGCAAGTTTTAACAGGAGCAGACTTCTGTTAAATAAGATGCTTTTACTCATTATTGCTGCTGTAGATAACTAAAAAAAATGCTGCTGTAGATAACAAAAAACCAAATGTTTCTCTAGCCCTAAAGGTGTTCCTGGGCAGCAGTTCTGCAACTGCAGTTGGGAGCACCAAATGAATTTACTCAGTATTTTAGTAACAACATCAATGGAGAATTATTTGAAGAAAAATTATAGCACCGTATTCCATAGATTATGAATGCACAAAGAAAGGCAAGCTAATAGTTGACACCAATAACAAACATGAGCTTCAATTCCATTCTTCTCCCTATCCCAAACAAACCCAACACAACTGAAGGCCATTCAGTGCCTATTCCTTTCTGCAAAAGGGTTCAGATTTGTTCTAACTGCAGAAACCCTATTCCTGCAGATGATGTAGGGGAGGAAGAGAATCCATCTTGATTCTAA
>NW_016690200.1:154674-244686 GCF_001604755.1 Lepidothrix coronata
AAATAAATTTTGGCTTGCAGATGGAGCATATTTCATACAAAAATTACTGGCACACAACATGAATGTAGCTCTCATAAGCCATTTTAACAGTCCTTTTGCAGAGCAGAGACACACTCTAAGGCAATGGGTCTCATTCTCATTTAGACCAGTCATTTGGTGCTATAAAAAGGAACTTAAAGATATGCATAAAATATTAACAACCCTTTACATCACCACAGAAATGTAAAGATTTATAAAGCCTTTAGATTGCCACAGATATTTAAATGGACTTTGCTGACATTGCTCAGCTTCAAAGCTTTATCGACAAAATCAGATTCTAGTCTGAAAACACAGCAGCTTATTTGGTTCCTGACAATTTCAGGGAGGAGTGAGGAATCCAGATTTGGCTCTTAGTAGACATTTTTGCCAAGATGATAAGAGAAACATAAAAAAATAAAGTGCTCAAGCACAGGATTTTATGCAGCTTTGTGCAGAGTGGTAGAATACTCTAAGACACAAGAAACTACATCAGAAAATCCTGTTATGAACAAAAAAGAACAACTATCACAAAACAAACTTAATTAGTATGTCAACATACAACAGAAAAAGGTCTTCTAAACAGGCCTGGGCAATACTGGAGACAAAGTTCTCCTTCCACACCAGTGTTTCACAAATAAGATCTCAGCTGTTCAAAGTAATTACACTGAAACAAACATTTAATTACTGTACACAGTATGAAACTGATCCTCATTTGAGACAAATAGACAATTGCTACAAAATACATATTTACCTTCCTTTCAGATATCAGATGAGTTTATCAGGGAACACTGACTTAAGATGCTCCCAAACATGAGACTGGGTTCTAGTCAACAGCACAGTCCCCCGGGTATCCGTTTCACAAACCACAGCAATGGTTATAAGCACTGTAGCTTGGTGCTGAACCAAAGCTGGAGCAAACTTTTAGAATAGACATATTAAAAACTATTCTTAAATGTTACTTAGCTATTCTAAACCTACTAAACACTACCGGATGAATCGTGTTGTGCAGTTATCACAACTTTAAAACATACTCCACTACTCTCCTTAAACTACCAATACAAACAGCTATAGTTTGCATATGAACTATGAATATTTAGGGAACTATTATTTTATAGCTTACATAATTAGAATCATAAAGCAGAATAGTGAACATAATCTTTTGACTTTTTTTTTTAATTTTTTTTTTTTTTGAATGTCAGTATCTCAGAATATCTGAAAGTTAGTTTTTATAGCCAAGGGTGTAATTAAGCTGCCCCACGTACAGGACAAGGGAAAAGCCTTTTAAAGACAGCTCGATGCTCTGCATCATGCAGCACTGCAACAAATGCTCATTGCTTTCATTGACTTCATCAAGACAATATACCAGCAACATATGAATGTTTAACAAAAAATCTAAGTGCAAACGAAGAGAGCAGCAAGGAAAAGGTTAACAAAGTTCATCTGTTCCACACAGAGCACATCCGAGTGAATATTGCTGGGATTTGAGAAGGGATTAAGCTGTCTGGTCGGAGCAGGGCTGGGCCACGCTGCCGGCCCAGTGACTACCCAGCAAACAGCATCTCCACATCACATGGCCTCACATAGTAGTAAATTACAGTTGCCAAGCAACAGCAATACTGGCGCAGATGGCTGACTGCAGTTGACATCTTTAGCTATGCAGATTAATTTATTATTTACTCGTGTTAAAAACTGGACAGGACAGTTTCCTGGACTAATGAGAAAACACTCCAACATATTGTAGAATATTGTCCAACGAAAATATTGAGAAACTATTCCCCGTGCAGAGGGGGTTTGCCTCTTTCTATCTGCCCCTTTCATAAAAGGGAAAATAAAAAAAAAAAAATTAGAAAAACACAAACAACACCCCCCCCTCAAAAAAAACCCCAAACACAGGGCATCATTGCTATTACCACATCTAATCCTTAATGTAAAGCAGAAATGTAGGTACATAGTCTTCCTCTAAGACAGAAACAATGTGGGAGTTTGTTTAAGGATATTCCACAGAGAGAAAAAGTATCCTGTATTTCCATAACCCTTCTATTTGAGGATATTTACAATTTTCCCAAATGCCTGTGTGGCACTTTGACTAGAGGCAGAACTATAGGAACTATACTAACTTCATTTCATCACAAAAATTGTGAATGATCCCCATTTGCACAGAAATTGCAGTGTTAGTAAAACTGGAACACCCCAAGAACTCTTTGTATCAAAGAAAATATTTCACACAGAAATATTTCAAACTTTGATCATTTTTAAATGACAACTAAAAAAGGTTTGAGTCTGCTCTCTGTTCTGTTTGAACCCAGTCTAAAGTCCATCCTCTTTTACAAAACACATCTAGCTTTACTTCAGCACTGTAAGATTTGATATCTAAATTAATACTTTTAGAAAGTTAAGGAATACTTGGGTTTTGTTGGGGTTTTTTAAACTCATTTCTACACAACTTATGAGGATTATAAGAGCTGATAATCAGATTCAGGTCCTTAATTTTTTTTCTACTTTGTTCTTCATTACTCATATAACCCTGAATAACCCTTCCCAAGTCTAAGTTTACATAGAGCGTACAAAGTTTTTTTCCTGGTATTAAAAAGCTTAAGACTTTGTGGCATGTCACTACCCACAGTGATGGAAGTTTTATTCTTGTTTATATGTCATATCCAGACTATGTTGCATTCTAGTTCTTATGCACTACTACAACACAGCAGGGTCTGGACTACAAACCACAGGGAATATTTCAATTCAATCAAGCGCTTCCTTTACTGTCATTTAATCAAAAAAGATGTTATAGTGTCATTTTTATTAATTTTTTGTAAGTATAAGCAAGACTTATCTGGATTCACCACAAGAATTAGTCATCTTTCTTATTTTCAATTATATATTGTTCTCCATGTACTAGCTAATAATAATGATAATAACTGAAGAAAATTAATACATTTCTGACTGTAAATTCCCTTTAGTTACTGATAATACTTCATGTCCAAGTTATTTGCTACTGTTTAAGATACTTGGAGATGCAGGACATTATTAAAAACAAATACAAATACCAACATTCATTATAAAGATTTGAACCAAAAAAATTATATTCTTAAATCGAAGGTTGTGATATGATAGTAAATAAAAACAGAGGCAGAAAGAAAGAAAAAAAAAAACCAGGGCTGTAGTGCATAGAGCAATTGATATGGAAAATTTCTAGTTCTACCAAAAATGTTAAAAAAATACACATCCTCTCCCCCACCAAAAATTACAAAACTCAAAAAAATATAATATTTCAGATTGGATTAAAACAAATCCCTTTCACATTGAATTGAAAAATAAATGTGCAAATCCAGCCAAATTTTCCTTGATCAGGAAATATACACTCCACTTTGGGAGAGTCAACTGATGCGGATACATTGTTTGAAAAACAGTCAGAAATAATAAAATATTTTTTAGAATTCACTTTGCCTCCATCCAGAAGAGCTTTTGGCAAGTAAGCAAATCTTACATCAATATACACAGCTTCACATTATCTGAATGTGCAATTTTCGGGAAGTATCTAAGTATAAAATGAGACTAATTTGAAATGATCTCCTAAAAGAACACTGAAACAATGGATGAAAAATGGACTAATGCAGATAAAGTTCAAGTAGAATAATCCTTTCTCAAAAACTACCTAGGAGACAGGCATCCACAGCCCACATAGAGCCAAGTTTTCAGTATTAACAGCTCTAACACTCTACTTGATCATCAACTTTACAGAAGCCCATCATAAAGAATGTAATGACATTATTATTACACTTTAAACCTTTGCTCAGTCTGTGTTGTATGTATCTTCCAATAGCTAGTTCACACAGAATAAAAATTTACTCCAGTATTGGGCATATCATTTAGATTTAATTATAGCAGTTCATCCTTTTTGCCCTGCTTTATCAAAAAACTATACAGAAGTGTTTAACAAATAGGGTAGTTCCTCAAGTTGTCTTTGCTCAATTTGAGGAAGCCTAGTCCTAATTCAAATGTTCTAGAGTGCTGACTCTTTTTTGGGAAGTGCTGGTTTCTGTTGCTAATGCCTCATAGGAGTGGTTTTGGGAAAACAAAATGGTAAAAAAGGAGAAAAATTAATCACTACATAAAAAAATACACATCTGTTACAAGATTCTGATGTATATGAAAGGAAAATGGAATAGAGTACTAGTAATCAAACCTGTTTATATAATTTTTTTCCATTACTTTATGCAACTGTTGCTAGGCAGTCATGTGCCATGGTGATGAGTGGAGTGTGACTACCTAGACAGATTAGAGAGACATATGTTACTGAACACATTATGCATGGTGTGTTTTCTCTCTAGACAGCTGTATAAAACCAAGATATCAACTATTTTTCCTCCCCAAGAGGACTGCAAGGTCAGAAGGTTCAGAGAAATAATTCAAGGGGTCTGACCTTGCGGCAATACAGGTATCACTTTCTGCTCTTGGTTACACAGTTCTCTCTAGTGACTTAAAACAGACAGAGTGAATGTATTACTGCATTTTAAATAGAGGTTTAAATGAATAGAATTATTTTTTTTTAAATCTGCACTTTTTATAATGGTTTTACAAGGCATGCAATATACTTCCTAAGCGGGTTTATAAAACCTGCTGTATTCTTTCCAGAATCAGCTAGAAATACAGAATATAGAAATTTAGAAAGATCTGTATTGGAAAGGTGATTCACTCTCTTAGTTTTAGAGACTGACCTACCATGTAAGAAACTTGTAAGAAGAATATCTTAAGAAGGTAATTCAAGCAACTGTATGGGGGAAAATTTTAGAGAACAAAAGTCATATAAATTCTTTTCTAAATAAATGCCTTTCACTCCCAGCATCCAACTTGAAATTATTGCTTCCCAATCAGTAGTGTGTTTAACATAAGCAATAAAAATAGTGGCTACAAAGAACATGGGAAAGGCACAACACAGGATTCCAGAATCATGAAACCTGGCAAAAAGAACAGCAGGGAAAGTCAAAGTATGAGACTAAAGTCAGTAAGTGCAAGGGTAAAACAGAGATTTCTGGTCAATAACACTTTAGGAGAACTTAAAATACAAGAAGTCAAAAGAAAAAACTTGCACTATAATAGAGAAAACTGACAGCCAAGTCAAACCATGATTTTCCTGATAGACAGGAAGAAATGTGTAAACTAGTGTAAAGAAGGACTCAGAAACTTTGGTTAATAATCTAAATACTGAAAGAAAAGAGAAACTGGAAGGGAAGTTTGATAATAACTCAAGTGGGAACCATGGCAGCTGAAATAAGTCAATTTTTTGTATGTACCAGAGTAGGTTTTATTACTTTGATAGCAATATTCAGTAATAAAGTCAGATGTGATTTTTGTCACAGACTGGAGCAGGACACCCACAATGAAGTTTCAGCAAGACAGCTGGTGGTGCAAAGCTGAGCAAATGAGAAAAGCCTGAGTGGGAGTCGGGAGATTGGAACTAATAGCTGAATAAATTAGATGTCCAATACCTTCATTTACTGAAATGATTTCATCATGAAATAAATGCATATCCTGTGTTTATTTCAATGTGTAATATGAAATTCAAATCTGCTTTTACATATGTATGTAATCAGTTAGTCTTAAATGCAGCTGTATTTATTGTCTAAAAGTCCTGAATTTCACACTTACAGAGTACCCACTTTAAAAACTAGTAGTTATTCACAGAATTTTCAAACATTTGGAAATCTTACGTAAACTCTCTCTCAAAATCCATTTCATTTGAACATATCAAAATTGTTGACCATTTCCATGGGAAGTCTGAAGCTTTTAAAGGAAGACAAACCTGGGGCTCCAAGGTGCTCCAGGAGCACACTACGGAAATGAACAACTCAGCACTCAAAAATAAATGTAAGAAATTTTGGTCTAAAAACATTCTGTCAGAACTTGAAGGTAAAGTTTTATTACAAAACTTCCGCTTTAACATCAATGCATCATATTTCTTGTCTGTTATATATAAATACATCTTTTTTATACCACAAACAATCTAGAATGACATGGCTGTTCAAGTCACTCCTTTTCCAGTCCAGGCTTTAATGCCAGCTATCTCAATCCTTGATTTCCTAAATTCAAACACAACAGTACCCTCCTAAACCAAGACATGTGCTACCAGTGGTTACTGCAATTAGTCTTCCAGGCTTAAATTTGCAATTCTAACAACAAATCAATAAATATTATACTTGCTGGATACAAAAAGTCTGTTGTTTGTTACCGGTACCCACAAATAAACATGTGCACTGGAAAGAAACCCAACTGCTAGCAGTGTTCTTAAATCATTGTGGTATTGAGTAAACAGGTTGCCCAGAGAGGCTGTCAAGTCTCCACCCTTGAAGATATTCAAAACTGGCTAAACTTGCTTTAGGTGACACTGCTTTGAGCAGAAGGTTGAACTACATGACACCAGAGGACCTTTCCTGCCTCAGCAATTCTTTGATTCAATTTTAAACATACAGATACTATCTATTGGGTTCAAAATACAGTAACAGTCCGTACTTCTTCCTATGAGCATCTTAGGTTAGCTAAACTAAAAGCAAAACAAGACAAAAATAAGTTTTCCAAACATCACTTCTTGCTATTTATCATTAGTTTTTCTTTGGTGCCAGGTCTGCTATGTGTGAATTTCTATAAACTGGTAAAAGTGTTGGTACTGAAAACAAACTCAATTTCACTTCAGATTTAAAATTACCGTATCAGGATGTACAAGAAGATGTTCAAGCAGTAAGAAGAGATCAGATAGTCACATGAAGCCTTATTCCCATGCAGAGCAAGCAAAGGATATGTATAAGCAATAAATCAAGCTACCGCAAACATCAGATTAAAATAAATTCATTTGAAGTCCTAATATTGCTTTCTATTCCATTTTTATGTTATATAATTACAGCAAGAATGGTGACCTAGGTTAACAGTTCACAGAGATCTCTTTCTTAGCATCCCACAAGAACAAAATAACCCAAGTATCATCAAGTCAAAACTTATGACTCAGACTTTCAGCTAATGAACACTGACAGAGTAAATCTACCCCACATCCTTTTCTAAATCACATGCTGGAGCTATGAGGACTGATTTTTACTTTTTTTTTCACTTAGTTAGTTCTTAGAGTTGCAAATTTTATTTAATTATAAATATACTAGTGCATGAGTATTGTGGTGAGATTATAAACACAGACAGCAGGTGCTTAAAATCAATCAAAATGAGACAAAAGTCACATGGGGTTTCTCCTCTTTTTGTATGAAGAAATGAGAAGACATTTCTAAATCTATAAAACCAGAGAACCATTACCTTCTTTTTTTTTCTTTTCCCCCAATTTCATCCCATTTTACTCTTAAGCAGCTTCCCGGAATAGCATGAATTTTTTTCTCTGAACTCATTAAGTTAACATGATGATACAATGTAACACATCTGATGTTTCAGCATAACGAAAGTAAACTCAACTTTTTGCTCTGGTAGTGAATATCAGTTTAAAAACTACTCACCTCTGTGATATGAGGGTTAGGATTGAATCCACACAGGCTGCAGACTACAGTGTGACACTGGGTGCACGTGTTGTAGTTGGCCTTTTCTGGAGTGTGCAGCAGCAGCTCGGTGGTTGTGCAAAGAGGGCAGAAGGTTTTCTTTGGGGCGGACTCAGGGGGTTGGCTGCCACCAGCTGGCTTTTGCTGCGGGGGTTTGTCTGGTCCTGGTTGCTGGCCAGGTGGTTTTGTAGGTCCTGGTTGCTGTGCCGGGGGCTTTGTGGCCCCTGCAGTCTGAGAAGGTGTTTTTGTAGACCCTGCCTGTGGTGGCACTTGTTTCACAGGCCCTGTTTGCTGTGGAGGCGGCTTCCCAGATCCAGGCTGGGGTGGCTGTTTTGCAGGTCCCGTTTGCTGAGCAGATGGCTTTTCGGGTCCAGGTTGCTGAGAAGGCTGTTTTGGAGGCCCTGCTTGCTGGGATGATGGCTTTGCAGGACCTCCTTGTCGTGACGGCTGTTGAGATGGTTGTTTTACAGGTCCTGGCTGCTGTGATGGGGGTTTTGTGGGAGGTGGTGCTTGGGACGTCATTCTAGTGCTGTCTGGTTGCTGTGGGGAGGGTTTTGTTGGGCCTGGTGAAGGTTTTGCAGAAGTTTGTTGTTGAACAGGCTTCGTTGGTTCTGACTGTTGTGGTTGAGATTTTTGTGGTCCTCGTGGCTGGGGCGGTTGTTTCGCTTGCTCTTGCTTAGCATCTGCTGGGTGGCCATGGCCTGGTTTCTGAACTTGCTTTGGTTCCCCAGGCTGCTGCTGAGGCACTGGTTTGGAAGACTCAGTTTGCTGAGGGGTAGGTCTGACAGGTCCTTGTTGTTGAACAGCTGGCTTTGGAGACTGTGGTTGAGTTGGATGTTTCGCAGGGCCCCTCTGCTCCTCGGGTTTCCCTTGCTCTTTTGGGGTTACTTTTTGTTTCCTACTGGCTTCTTCATGAGCTGCATCTGAATCTGATATCAAATCAAAAGGATTGAATTTGTTCACAACTGAAGTGACTGCACTCAGTGGATTGGCTTCTGAGAGAAAACTGGGCATCATACTTGGCTTCTGATCTTCTTTAAAATCAGTCCTGGACTTTGATTCCCGTAGACTAAGAGTAGAAGGGCTCCGTCCAGGTGCCCGTTGTTCTGTCTTCAGCACATCTACTGTTCTGCTTTTACTTAAACCTGATGGTCCTGGATCTGGAGGCTTACCTGGTTGTCTGGGACGGTGGCTTGTATCAGGCTCAGGATGTCTGCAGACAGAAAACATAATAAAATTAAAATAATGCAGAATTCTAGAAAAATGAGATAAAATAAGATGTATCAGTGACCCTGGAAGTGTTCTGGTAATGCTATGAAGTTTCTCAGGTGCTTCAGTGTTTGCAAGACCAACGCTTATAGAAAGTGGATGTAAAAAGTATTTAAATAATAATTATTGTTTCTTGAAAGCTTATACAAGTATTCAGTCACAGATTGATTTATTATTTAGAAAACAATCTAATAAGACAACATCATTCAACCAGATAATTTTTTCTTCAGAAATCTGAAGAACTCAAAGCTACAACTTCCTATTATACCTATATCCAAATGAATAACTCTCCACACTATCCCTTGGGATACAAACACAAGAAGAAAGAGAAGCCTGAAAGGGACAGAAGTGTAAGAAAATTACCAGATCAAAGCACAGCCATAGAAGAAAAACAATGCACAATGCATTGTGTACTTGTGATCTGGCTACTTGTACAAAATTTGGATATATTTACAATTCAATATGCAGCAGGGATTTAAACCTCACAAAATCCACGTATGTTAAGGAGTACATGTCTCTTTGTAAAGTATTTTTTTTTGTCACCCATCCCCTCAAAGATTAGAATTTTCCATCAGATAAATAGGGGTCAGTTCACAGAATTAGCCCCAAAACCTTTTTTTCCTTGCAAATAGAACTTCTGTACAACTTCCTCTCAGCATCATCCCAACCTTTTGCAGCATTAAATGCCCAACATTAAAATGAAAAATCTCTCATTACATTAGAGAATTTGGAAAAATCCTTACAATAATATTTTGATGCATGTTTATACGGGAGAAAATAAAACTAAGAATGTAGGAACCAAAATCAAGACCATGTCTTCATATGTGGCACAGTATGCTACTTGTTGCTAGACTTGGCTGCAGCTGGGGGAAATAATATTGTATTCAATGCTAATGCTCAGGGAGGTAATAAAATATTCTATTCAGTGCTATCACTGAGCTTCTGCTGGAAGATACGGTGTTCCCTTCAGTGTCACAGAAGTGTTGCAAATATAAAATTTTCAGTTTCCACTTTGAGAGAACCAGTCAACTGTGATCTTGTTTTTCCAGACATGACATTTTTTCTTGGGCATTCATGAGCAAAGTAAACAATTGCTCATTACATTTAACTGTATTCCTTGACTAACAAATAAATAAATAAATAAATGCCCAATGTTGTTTAAAAGTTTTGTCAGAAGTCTGCAGAATTATATATAGCAGCAACATTGGAAAATGTATTTTACACTGTTAATGTCATGATGGGTTTACTATCTTTTCTGATTAATATTTAGAGATTCCATGACATGCCCAGCAATGGTAATACAAAAGGACAAAGCCAAGTAGACATTTTTGTGCATGTAGTTCTCACAACACATGATTTCTCATAATCATGTGCCTGAGTTTTTCTGTTAATTAAAAATTTCCACATGAAATCCTTGTTAAGGACAAATTATTTCCAGCCTTCATTAACTTCATTTACCCTTTCCTGTTCTTGTAAAATTATTGGCCATAATACTTCAAAGTTTACAACCTTCATGTGCAACCCACTGAAGTGAGTAGGTGTTTTTCCATTGGCGTCAGCGAACATTGATTAACTCATTACTCATAAAAAGGATAGTTCGGAAAAGCCTCATGATAATCTAATTCTTTCAAATATTTGGCATTTTTGTTTGTTAAAAGAGTAATTTTATACTCTCATTAGCAACTAGGTAGGTCTACCTGCAGTTCTGTTTCTTGTTATTTAGATTAGCACTACAGGTTTATCTGAAGAGACACTGCTCACTACATGACATCACTTCAACTAGTCTGTTAGCAGCAGGCTGGTACACTTCCAACAGTCATGTTTGCAAGTGTTCAAGCTGTTGGAAGGCTTCATTCAACAATGATGAGTGACAAGGGGAAAAAAAAAAAAACATATAAACCCTCCCCTAAAACTGATTTTAGAAATTCAACTTGGACATTAGCAGGAAAAAGTAAGTGTGGATGCCTACTGGAACAGAGTTCTCCAGCTTTCATTTTTATCAAAATAATGTGCTCCATAAATTTCCACTTGATCAGATATCAGGATCTGAAATGACATTAAAAACCACGAATCTAGGAAATAAACCCAGGTGACTGCAAGGTTGCTGGTGTATTCTGAAGACCATACTTGTCTTGTCTTTGTACATAACAATGTTTCTAAGCAATGGAGACAGAGCATGGCTAACTAGTGGAAGAAAAAGGCTTGAAAAGACAAGCTTCTTGAGAAATGTTACTTCTGTCAAAAGCCAGGACTTGCTTCATTTAGTTTAAGGTGCCTGGGAGTTGAAGTCTTCTTTTCTACAACTATTTTACAACCAACTACAGAATGATATTGAAAAATTTCAATTGAAATGGAGAATCAGAATCATCAAAATAAATCTTGTATTTATTTGACAAGAATTTTCTAACTTTCAAACCTTCTGAGTCATGAAAAACCCACAATAGTATTAAAGTCTCCAAACCAGACCCAACAAGCAAAATAATCTAGTTCTCCCTCACACAATGCTTTTCTTTGTGCTGCTGTGTTTCTCCTCACTTTGGCCTTGTTCCACAGGAATAATCTTCACTCATTTACATATTACAGAAAAATCAAAGCTTACTTTGGAGTAAGAGGAGATTTAACAAAAAGACTATTGGTTTAGTTCTTGAATTCCAAAATATAAAAACCTATTAAAAAGTCACATCTTTTTCCCATTCATCAGTATAAATAGTTTTAAAGAGAAACACAGTAACTACACAACTCCAAGATAGTTAGATCTTTTCGTATCTACAGACTATATATATATATAAATATATATATAAACTTACCCATGCCCCAATGGCTAACTGTTGGGTTTTTAGTCAGTAGAGTGATGACATTAAAAATAATATATATTACTCCTGGAAAATACACCATAAACATACTTTAGAAGTGTGACAGTCAGCAAGACCTCTTAGCATTTCCTATCAAAATGCAGCAATTTTTTTTTTACTGTTGATTTCTATTGTGACTAACTTAATGAACTGTGGGGAGAAAAACAAACAAACAACAACAACAAAAAAAACCCACAACCAACCAACCAGCTGTATTAAACGCTCATATACTCATTTGGTCACCTAATCCTTTCAGACATGGAACGATTCCTCAGGAAGTGGACACTGACACAGTCACAGAGTCATTCGATGAAGCCAGAACAACTGGAACTTGCTTACAAACTGACTGTGTACGTTTCAGCTAAATTTCCCAACCATGAGTTTTCTGAAGACAGGTAACTGAAATCGGATAGAAAGATTTCCATAGATCCTAAACACCTAACCAGAACCTAGCTAATAAAATGCTCAAAAAAACCACTAAAATTAAAAGGTACATTTGAGTTAGGCAGTTTACTTTAGGTGCTCTAGATCTAAATGCTTATATTAATATTCATAAATCTTAAAAGCTCAAAGCCTACAGAAGTCCTAGAAGGTAGAGCATTTATTTTAAGGTGGCACAGATGCAACTATGTTACCTGCTACAGATATATATCTTACTAGTAGAAATTCTGTAGTCGCAAAAATTGTTTCTTCAGGATACTATCAATCATGAGGAATTTATACACTTTAAGACTTGGGTTACTTTGGGAGCAAGAATGAAAGCATTTAGAATAAGAAATAATTATTAGTCCCTAATGTTACAATGGAAATCACAAAGGAAAAATCCATGTTAGCAACATGAAAAAAACCTAACAGACACTGCAATAAGGACACTGTCACAATGCAAAGCTATATGAACTGGAAGCCAGAATTCCTCTTTTGATCACTGTTTCAGTCACTTTATATTTGGACTGGCATAACCAGGCTAGGAAAAAAAAGCTGTTGGGAACAATTGTAGAGCATCAGTTGAGAGGCATTTTCCACATCTGATTTCTTTGGCCACACTGACTAAAACAAAAAGCTTGAAGCTAAGGAATCTGAGTCTCATCAGGCTAGTTCCAGTTTTAGTCTGGAAGAGGGTGCTCCTTAATCCTTAGAAGAGTCTTACTCCATAGGTTTGGATCAGCTTCTTGGTAATTATTCCTAACATTCTTGGTAGATCTTAGAAAGAGAGGTGCACAAGAGGAGCAAGTAAAGCCACAAACCAAGAGCAGAGACAACTAGTAACTTCATTACGGTGTGATAGGCACAAAGATTCTATGATGGGAACGGCTACAGTTTCAAAATGTCAACTTTGACTATAAGGTAAAAGGCTGTAATTACTTTAAATAGAGAGGGAAATGATTATATGCTAACAAGATCAAAGTATGTTTATAGGAAAGTAGCCATTTATCAGTGCAGAGATATCCACATTGTAATGAGTTTAACCTATTCTAAAATATTCCAAGAATCTTACTTTTTACTGGAAAATTAGCATGAAAAAATAAAGTTTCAAATACTTGTGTCTTTGCTCATAGACTGTTATACAAAAAGGAATTTTGATCTTAGTTTCAGAGAACTAAAGAATATTTATTTTTCTCATTAACATCCATAGAATCTGGGCAGAGTCCTGAATTGAATGGAAAATTGTACTTTACACACAGTGGTAATGCCTGATTAATAATTATGGAAGACGTGAAATAGGAAGATTTGACTTCCAGTCTTAAAAAATGGAGACTGTCATCTCAGGTATAATCCCAGTGACTCCAGTAGTTTGCCCAAGAACGAATTTAGTCCCCACCCTCCTTGCCTCTCCTCTTCTAGAATTCACTTATATAAACCTGATATTATATAAACTCATCATGCCTTTATGTGGGGTGAGGTCAATACACCGTGAAACAGCCGGTCGAGGAGGCTCCTTTCAGCATCCAAGACAAACAACACATCCAGCCCCGGAGCCGGAGAGCAACAGAGGCACCGGCCCTGGATGACGGGCCGGGGTAGGAGGAGGTTCAGGACCGCGGACAGCGACACGGGGCCGGGGAGGGATGGAGATTCAGGACCGCGGACAGCGGCGGTACCCGGGGAGGGAGACTCGGCCCCGGGCCGGGCGGGGAGCTGGCTTGTTGCTCGTCGGGCACTGAATTCACTGGGAGGCAGGGAAAGAACGTGGAAGGAAATCACCCCAGCCTTCGCAAAGGCACAACCTCGCAGAGGTAAAGCCATCACTATCCAGAACACTGGATGCCGTGGCAGTCAATTTAAACTGATAAATGGCTTCTCCTCCTTTCAAAAAAAAAAAAAAAAAAAAAAAAAAAAAAGGAAACCGCGATGAAACAGACCTCCTCAATCCATGACTATTTAATGAGGCCAAATGATAGCTGTAGAGGTTCCGAATTGGCAGAGTAATGGCCAGCAAATGCATTATGCCGAAAAGCTTTGGAAGATTCAACAAGAATCCCTCTCCACACAGAGACGCTTGCAGAGCCCATCCGCCCTGGGGAGAGCTTCCCTGGCTACTGTGGAAGTGGGGCATCCAGCCTCGTAAAGCACACACCCGCACACGGAAAACCAGAGCGGCGTCTGCACATCTCTCCGCGCCCCAGACATAGAACTGCCGGTGCTCTGGATCGGTGAGAGGGGAGGGAAGGAGAGAGGGAGCAGTCCCCCAGCCAAGGACCGCCGTTATTATTAGGGATCACTGGAGTGGGAAAAGCCGGGGAGTGCGGGCTCCGTCCTGGTGCCCGCGCCCGTGCAGCCGCCCCTTCCCTCCCTCCGCCGGCAACATGGAACGCCGGCTCCCGGTGCGGCGGGCCCGGATCGGATTGCGACTCGCCCCCCGCCCCACCGAGAGGAGACGGAGAAGGGGGGGAAGGGAGGAGCAGGAGAAAGGAGATTTTTTTCCGTGCATGCCTTTGCATGGGAGGCGGCTCCGCGCCGGCGAGGTTCCCTCTGGGCAGCCCCTGCGCCCTTGACATGACAGCGGCGATCTGCCTCCTCTCCTCCTCGCTCAGCTGGCTCAGGTCCGCCTCCACCCCGGCCGGGACCAGGCGCTGCAAGGGGGCCGCGGAGCCGCCGCCATCCCCGGCCGCCGCCGCCCCTTCGGGGAAGGCGCCCATCCCTTCGCCTCCTTCCAGGCTCGCCTCGTTGCCCATGGCCGCCGCGGCTCCGCGCTCGCCGCCTTGGGTGCAGACCGGGCTGGGGGGCGGCTCGCAGCCGCGCTGCCCGGAGGGCGCTCAGGGTTCCGCGGCCGCCGCCGCCACCACGGCCCCGCTCGGTGGCGGCAGCGCCGTGGCCGCGCTCAATGGCCGTGGCCGGGCTCAGTGGCCAGGGCCGGGCTCAGTGGCCGCCGCCGCGGCTGCCGGGGGAGTGCGGCGGTGCCGCCCGCTCCGCCGCCCCGCGCAGCGCATGCTCCGGGCGGGCGGGTCCCCCCGCGGGCCGGGCCCGCCCGCGCCCCGGACTTTAAAGGCACCGCCGCCCCCGCCGCCTCCCCGAGCGCCCGCCGCGTCCTGGAGGAGCGGGCGGGGATGCGCTGCCCGACCCCGCAGGGTGCTGCCTCCCGTTCTCCTTCCCTCCGCGCACAAGGGCGAGAGAGGCTCCTTCAAGCTTTGACTGCTCGCTCGCCCAAAGCACGAACTGAGAGGGGCTGGAAGACGCACCCGTAGGATAGCCCTCCACGGAACCCCTTCAGCCGGGTTGCTCCGGACCCTGAGCAGCAGAGTTTTGAACGTCCCTATGGATGGAGCTTTCACGGCCTCTCTGAGTCCCTGTCCCGCCCTCGTGATGACTGAATGCAGCATGTCAGTGTCATTCCAGGATCGGCGAGCCCCAAACTTGTCACTGCATTCCTAATGCGGTTTCACAGCTGCTGAATATATTGAGGAGAATCACCTTCTCTAACCTGCTGGCCACACTTGAGGTACCAGAGGTCGGTCTGCTATTGGCATCCTTCATCACAACAGCCTACTGCTGAAATGTTTCACCTGGACTTTTTCTGCAAAGCTGCGTTTGGGCCAGCCTATCCTGGTGCATGGAGTTACTCCGTGCCAGATATAAAATTCTGCACTCGCGGTTGTTCAACTTCATGAGGTTCCTGCCTGCCCACCCTACCACCTGTCAGGGGCCCTGCAAGCAGCGGCCCTGCCCTTCAATGTATCTACTGTTCTCCAAGCGGCCATCACGCACAGACTTGCCGAGGGTGTATTCCATGCCGTTGCCCACATCATTAGCAGAGACATTGCGTATCATTAGTCAGAAAGATACAAATAGTAACATGCCACCAGCTGGACGTGAAACAATGAACCACAACCCATTTGAGCGTGATGGTTCAGCCTATTTTTCATGCACAGTACAGGTCTTACTAATTTGAGTATAAGGATATTATAGTTGATCGTGCTGAAAGCCTGATGGAGTGATTTGCCTGGGGTTAAACACATGCTGTCTGTTTTAATAACCTTCCTGTCCTTTGCTTCCAAGAGGACCTGCTCTGTATCTTTTCCAGGAAGGGTACTAGCCACATTAGCCCAACTGCCTTGTAGTTCTCTTGTGGATCCCCTTTTTGAAGATGTGTGCAGTGCTTGCTTTTTTTCTGGTCATTAGGGAACTTTCCCAATGTTTGAAGATGACAGAGTGACTTTGAAACAGCATCAGATAGCTCCCTCAGCACCCTTTGATCCACCCCATCTAGTGCCATAGGCTTCTGCATATTGAACTGGTTTAAGTGCTCTCAAAGTCTGTCTTACTCTGCTATACCTCATGCTTTCACTCCCATGTATTCTGATGCTTGGCTTAGGGATCTGGGAGACTAGAGGGCAACCCTAATCCAAAAAAACCATGTCAAAGAGCCACTAAGTACCTCAGCCTTTCTATGTCTTAGCCACTAATTTTCCTGCCTCAATGATTGGGGCCAAACTTTTACCAAATCCTTCCGAGAGATCTTACTAAATTGTGTCTATACTTTGCATATTCCAATGTGTTTGTTAAACAACTAGATCTTCACAAATATCAATTGTGTTAGCTAGAAGAATGTGACAGTACTTGATGCTCTCGCTTGTCTCCTTCTTTAGCACCATTACTTTTCTCCAGGCACAGCTGTATGCAGATGAGCTCCCAAAATGACCTACATAAGGATGCTGTGCAAATATTTATAGTACTCCTGTATTGTAGCAATCAGAGATCATTTTTCCAGTAGTGGTTCACAGCAAATGATGAAACCAGTAGCAGCTGGGGGCTTCCTGCTTTTCTCTTAAGTGCCTATAAGTTACACATCAAAAGAACAACTCAGCAGAGAACATGATAAAGCACAGAGGGAAAACTCTTTAAGTGGAGTATCATGACATGAGTGTGGCTGCCTCTCCACATGGAGTTCTAGGTAAAGACATCAGAAAAGCCAGTGGGAAGAGGTAACACATAACACAGTCACAGCTGAACAAGGGTGGATTCACTTGGCATGTGAAGGAAAGACACAAATTTCATTTAATGGTTTTACAGGGAGGCAAATACACATCCCTGTTCATTCAACACAAGTGAACATCATGTACTTATTTATGAATAAATGTGAAAAGTGCTGCTGCGTAGAAGAAGGCAAGTGCAAAACAAAGATAGGGAACAGGGATTTAATCAGTGAAAACATTTGGTTTTCTGATACATAGTAATGTAAACATTAATAATGCTCTTAGATACTCAATACTTAAATATCCTGTAGAGGGTGATACTCCTGTCCTTTAGCTTGGTAGTCTGAAAGATTATTAAGTTCCCAAATGAAATTTTTCTAAACAAACAACCTCACTATGTTTTTTATTCAAAGCCAAATAAGTAAATAGAGCTTTTTACTCAGACCTAGAAGTTGTCATGTTTAAAATCAGATGCACTATGTTAGATGTAGATACAGACAAAACAAGGGAGACCGAAACACAAAAAATTCACTCAATAAAACAATTTAAACTGGGGAAATATCAGTTCTTCTAGTGCTTATTGTTCAAAACTATATATACTGTTCCTGTTTCACTGTTAGGATGTTCTGAGAGGAAAGAGACATATAATGCCTAAAGAAGCAAACTGAGCCCAAATGGAGGTGAAGGATGACAAATGACCGTGGATGCAAAGTTCATTATTGGCTTCACTGGAGCCAAAGATGTCACCTTAAAAATTATTATGATTTCAAATATCTTAGGGATTTTCGTGGAAACTGTCTCTTTTCACTTTTCTGTGACATTTACTTTTTCTTATGAACCAGCAATAAATTGACAGTTATCTATTCCAGAAGTCCCACTGCCGGCCTGTCTGCCCTACGTTCTGTCATTTCCACATCTTCCTCCCTATATGCTTCACAGTCTGTCCAAAAGTGACAAGAACACACTAATTTTGGTGTTACGGATGAAACTCAAAAACTAATGAGGCACAATGTTCTGTTGTAGTGAGGAAAGAAGAGTTATCAAATGAATCAGCCTATTTCTCAAAAGTCTTAATATCTAACTTGCAAGAAACAGCTTAGTGGTGTCAGGATAAAAACCCTTATTAAAAAATTGCCTAATCTCTAACACTGAAAAATATGATTAAAACCTTTTCAGAGATAAAACAGTCTTTTAAAAAACACATGCAAATTAGAAAAGTTGCTGTAAATTTAGAGGCAGAGATACAGAAGCAAGTCACCTTCCCTTTGATATTAGGTAATATAAAAAGGATAATCATGGACAGAGGCAAATCCAACTACTCTTTGAGGACTCGCTCAGTTTTTGTAGAATTTTCATTGTATCCAAAATAGATCAGCACAATCCACAAACATTTATATCTTTTACACTGAGTCATTGAATGATATTTTTATCCCTGCAAAACAAAGACACAGTATATCTGAAGTGCTGTAACTTCGTTCAGACTAAAGACTGTGCTATATCAGTAATGCAGTATATTCATGTGGGCCCAAACAGTTTGGTGTGCAAACTAGGTGCATCAGATCTCCAAAGGAGCCAGTCCAAGTCAGAGCTAAGTATGCAGAAGCAGCACAAGGATGCTAGTTCATCTTTTACCAGTGCTGAATCTGATCTGGAGCAAGGGAATCTCAGTTAAGTGTTATCTGCAGCACTAAAATGAGTGCTTGAAGTTAATTTACTGATTAACAACACTGAAGACATCCAATCTTCTCATTAGTAGACTACTTACTATAGATGTGCTCTTTATATTTAGTTGAGAAAAAGCCATTTAGCGCATAGAATTTGGAGAAGTAATGCTAAGATCATCAGAAGAAAGGAATAAAAAGTCAGTAACACCTTGGCATGAACTGGCAAAAAAGGAGAGGAAGGAAAACTTTTATATCTTAATAATATGCCTGGCATTATGCCCAGATAAAAATGAAAGAAGAAGAAGGTATGTTAATCATTAAAGATTAACAAAGACTGTACTGATCAGTACCAGAAAGAAAGGTAAAGAGGAGCTAGAATTTGCATAAATATATTTATAAAACTTTACACATTAATAATTTTATATTCTAGCTTGTACAAATACCAAGTTGAAAGTTACAGTGCCCCTAACACATTTATCTATCCCATTTCAGTGATCCAGGAACTGTGGAGGGTACTTTGAGTGTAAAAGACATGGCTAAGATGCAATCAACAGTTCAGTCCATCTGCTATACAGAATGATAGTTGTTTCCAGTGACGCTTCTTCTCTCACAAGTATTAATTCTGTATCAAAACTGCACTTGTCTACAGACAACCAGAATTTGGCTAAATACTGCACAGCAAACGTTCTTCAAGATCATGATGACTCTCCAGTCTCAGCTAACTTACTAGTCACCAAAACAACCAGTACAAGATGATAACAAGATACCTTCCAAAGCATTGCGTATTGCTGTTCAATTCTCTCTCTACACAGAATTTTCTAATCCATCACTTTGTACATGCCAGTTGAGAAAACATTGAAATAGTGACCTAATCTGTTCAAAAAACCTTGCAAAACCCCATCTACTTTAGGAAAAAATACCATACACAACCCAAAACTGAACATAGCATAAAAACTCCCAGGTAGGATAAAACACCCTGGGCAGAATTATTTGCAGTATTCTAGAGTTCCTGAATGTCTGGGGTTTTGGAATACCAGGCACTCTGATACAATAACATTAATGTTACAGCATTCTATATATGATTAAACAAATCACTTTTGAATAGCCTCTGCAGATATTTTAGCCTCATTATCATCAGAAACAGGCTTAGTACATGCACTTTGCCCTACTGAGAAGCCAGTGCATAAACACCTGGATAAGTTCTCCCACCAATCTCACAAACAGATTTGCTTACTTAAGCAAAACAAAGTCTGCCAACTGCCTACAGCACAACAATGTTGATATGCTCACAGTATGGACCATCACAGTATAGATCAGTCACAATGTTAAAAATCTTACAATTATTTGCAGTCAGTGTTTCTATTACACAAAGAGTGATTAGCATCTTAAACTGAAGAATGGGACAAAATCACCATTAATTTCAAAGGCTGTATCCTAAACAACCTGCAAAAGCAGTAATATTGTAGTTTTGTCCTATTGTTCTCCACTTGCAGCAGTTGATTCCAACTAATGGTGGTACAGACATCATCACAGAGTTCAATTTTTATTTGTGTATATGGTGAAACAGTCATGGGTGGGATTATTAAAATTAGGAAGAACTTAGAGAAAGACTTGAGCTATCATTAGCGTTGAATTCTGATAAATCACATTAGAATAAAGTAACTATTCTGTTTATTAAATTGGGTTTACACCAGTGAACATAACAGTGAGACCCTCAGGATCTTTCTTTTAGAATTGTAATTGGTAAGACAAGAGTGTTGAAAATTCTAATTCCCTTAGTAGTTATCTGTTTAATGCAGAGAGCACAGTAGGAAAAACTTCACAGGCTAAACGGAGGAAAGTCTCGTAGTGAAGTAAATATTTAGGTTTTATGTTAAGGTCCTGCCTGTGCCACAGAGGACAGGCTTTCACTTTAAATATAATATAATCTTATATAACTTTTCCTATTAAATTAATCCGGGGGGAGGCACAAGGCAGAGGGGGAAGAGGGAGGGGGAAATCTACTAAGATTCATTAGGACTATCAAAAACAACTGTCTTGTATTACATGGATCCTACTTAATATAGGATTCTTGAGATGAAACCTTCCTTACTTTAAGTATTCAAGTTAAGCGTTTGAGTCCATCTTTGGAAGCTCACATGTGGAATTATAAGAGGGATGCAGAGCACATAGTTCCAGTGGGTACTGCCAATTCCTTACCATGTACTGAGAGACACATTTTAGACCATGCTAAATACACATTATCTAGGTTTTCTGGCAAGAGCTACCAACTGTTTCTGTGATGGAACTAAAGAGAAAAAAATAAACAGTTTATCTTTGAAATATTGTCCTTAGAATGGGCTCCGAATATTGCTCATTTCAGGTAAAGTAAACAAGTCTTTATCCCAGAAAGTATATCTATTCAGGACTAAGAAAGTTTACCCTTCTCTTCAAATATGTACTTAGAGGCTTTATACTCTTGACACTAGAAATAGCTCCTAGCTTATAAAGGCACAAAAACAGCGAGACATCCCAAAGGCCTCAATTTTCATTTTAGTCCAAAAATAATCTTGGAATGGGTGGGAAGTAACCTCTGGAGGTCACCTGGACCAGCCACTCGCTCAAAATAAGGCCAACATAAATTAGGTTTCTCAGAGAAACTTGCAGTTAAATTGATCATTTCCAAGCATGGAGATTTCAGTCTCTCTGGGCAACTTTATGTGTAATCAGAATTTCTTTTGTTGCAACTTACCTCAATTACATCTCATCCTTTCACTCTGCGCCTTGGGGAGGAGTAAGGCTCTATTTTCTCTGTCTCCTCCCACTAGGAACTTGAAAGTGGCAATAAGATTCATCTCCATAAGGCTGAACAAATGTCTCTCTCAGTCTCTCCTGAAGACAGGTAGTCTGATTTCCTAACAGTTTGGGCAACCCTTCACTGGACTTATTCCAGTTTGTCAATCTCTTTGTTATGCTGACAAACCCAAACTTGGCCACAGCACTCCAGATGAAATATTAAAAATGCTGAGTAGAAAGAAATAATCAGTTCCCTTAATTTCTTGGCTATGATACAGCCCAATATACTGTTGACTGCCTGAAATGCAGGATTTTGCACAAATCCTTACCAAATTTGATGAAATCGTGTCAGCCCGTTCCTCCAGCCTGTCTAGGTCTCCTTGAATGCCACCTCTGCTATATCGAGTTCACCTGCCAGTTTGGTATCACAGAATAACTTGATGAGAGTCCATTCCTTCTCCTCCTACAGATCATTGACAGATATATTAAACAGCATAAGTCCCAGACAGACCCCAGAAGAGCTTCACTTGATCTAATGCTTCATACAAAGCATAAATCATTTCCCAGTATACTTTGAACCCCATGACTCAGACAGAATTTCATTATTAAATGTTCCACCCATTGAAACTGCAAGGGTTTGTGAGGATTCATAGGAGATCATGCTCAAAACCTGCTAAAGTCAAGATTGAAGACCCCTATTACTGTTCTCCCCTCCTACACAGATTTAGGGTTTTTTAATTATAAAAGGCAATCTAATTGGCCAATTATGCCAAAGCATAATCTACATGTTGTACAACTATATTGGATATTTTCATTCACCACCTTCTCCTTCATTTGTCTAAAAATGGTACACAAGAGGACTCACTTCATGATTTTTCCAGGAATGAAGATGAGGTTTGTTCACTGATATCATTTCTGGCTTCTTCCAGCTCCTTCTGGTTGTAGCATTTGCCTTTCCCCAGGCATCAGGGAACTCCCCCAATCTCCACAACCTTTCAAGGACATCTAAGAGTGACCTCATATGACATTGGTCCAATCTCTCAGTATTCACGGATGCATCCCTTATAGTCCCATGGATCTGTATATATTGAGTTTACTCAGATCACTGACTTTATCCTCTTCCACTATTTGACCTACCTAACACCATCTGTACCTACCCAAGCAATGTTTCTAAATTTTTCCTTAGCCTGCTCTCACTTCTACTTCTATAAATGTTCTTTTTGCACTGGACCCCAGCCAGGTCCTTGTTTAACCAAGACAGACTCCAGATATATATCCTAATTTCTGTGAGTACTAGGATGGATCATTCTTTTGTTTGGAGGAGACTGTCCTAAAAGATCTGCTAACTTTCATGAGTTCCTTTGCCCTTCAATACTGCTTCCCACCAGATTATACTTCCCAGTTCTCTGAATAAACTGAAGTCTACATTCTTGAAAATCAGGATTTGTGTTCTGTTGCTTGCCTTTCTCACTTCCCTTAGGATCCTGAGCTCTACAGTTTCATGGTCACTGACCAAGCCTGCTTGTATTTGATAGTCACATCCCCAATAAGCTCTTCAGAGACCATGAGTAGCAATGTCTGGGAGAATATCACCTCCGCTTGTCACATACAACATTTGTATTATAAGTTCTACATGACATTTTCAAGAAGTTTCTGAGACTCTGTCCTGCTGTACTACCCTTTTGTCAGGTGTTGGGAAGGTTTAAGTACCCTATGAGAAGCAGAGTCTGTAATACACAGACTTTGGTCAATTGTTTAAGGAAGGCTGTCCACTTCTTCACCCACATTCAGAGTGTGCTTAACACACTTCTTCCACAGTGTCATGTTTACTGGCCCCTCCTCTGATCCTGACCTGCAAGCTCTCAACTTACACTCTTGCCCATACCATAGAATATCTTCCCACATTAGAGTTTCTCCTTTATATCAGCAGCAATCCACTTTCTCTTCACATTAGTCTTTCTTAAAGGCCTTCTTTCCATCCATCTCAGCACACCAGGCACGTGATGGACCCCATTAAGTATCAGACATTCCTGTGATCTAATGAAATACACATCTACTCCTGCCCAGGCCTTTCCTCTTCTCCAGAAGGACTGAGAATAAAACCTGAACTCCCATGCTGTTTGATCTTGCCTCCAGAGCCCTCTTGTCACGCTTACTAGCCTCAGGGTCTTCCTTGCTAGTGTCATTGGTACCTGTATGGATGAGCCTCCAGTGGAGTGCATAATATCATTCTGTTATTTATCATAGTTCTAATATCACACAGGACATCTTACATAGTATACAGTACTTTAAAATATAAAGTACCTTTCGTTATATAATACTTATCACTGCCATGTACAGTTTCATTAGACTCTTACAAGTTGTGCAGCAATACACCAGGGCATGAAATCTCCATTTGAGGAAGAGAGCTTCTCTTATTAAGCATCCAGTGACTTCACAAAAGAAAACAATATTTTTATGACTTGCTGTCTATATGCCAAAGAGTTTTATTATAATGAAACAAACAACTGTGAAACTCGGTTTAGTCTCAAAACCCCATGTTTACTGTACTCAGCACACCTTTCTAACTCTTGCAGTACTACTATCTTTAAATCATTAAGCGTGTTGCAGTGGCTTCTATCATCAGGCAGGGTGGCAGCCCCTTTTTCCTCACCAAGTTGCTAAAACTAAAAGATTATCCACAGCTTAAGAAATCAAGACTTTCTGTTGCTAAAGAGATTTTTTAATACCTGTAGGTAGCCATTAGAAGTTAATCACTTCTCATGATTAACCACTTCTAGTTATTAACTACATACCATAGTGTGGGAGGCTTTCCTATCTATTGTATGGGGATAGTGATACATCTTGTTCTAACAATAGTGGTAATTAATGGTTTTAAGAATTTAAAACCTCACATGGTCTAGTGGGGAGGTGCATAAAAGTATCTAATGATTTTCTGTGCTTCTCAATTCACAAATTCATCTGCTGGCAGTGTCTTTACTAAGGGAGCAGTTGAATGTGTACGTGTGTGTGTACTGATGACACATACTTGGCCTTGCTACTGGGTGGACTTCAAACAGGGAACCACAGCAGCTTTAGCTCTACTGGAGTGGGAGGAAAACTCCCTTGGGTCCTGAGGTTCACTTCTTTTAAGTTTTTGTGCTCTATAAATAAGTATTCAGATTTTCAGAGTCATTTTCATCATTTTCACACTAAGCAGTTGCATTCTAGGATGGGATTTAACTAAATTAAGACATCTATATTAAAGTATCCATGGACAACCTCTACATGTGAGCTGAGTGTTCAGACTCCCATTGTAGCTGGACAAGAGCTAGTCCATAAATCATAAGGGTGGAGTCAGGTGAACAACAGATGGGATGCATAAAAAGGTTATATGCTACTTAAGACTTCAGCTGCCAGTGCAGAGAGACAGAGACCTTTTCTAAGATCAATACTTCATTTTATAAATTCTCAGTCATATCTGGCAGCCCTACCATAAGGCACATTAAATGTGCCCACATTAAATGTGGGCACATAACTCGAGGGAGCAGTGTATACCTCATAAAGTTAGCCAGGAAGTCATACAGCCAGCTTGCCTGAAATTTAGATGTCTCCACGTCTTCAGCTGAATCTCAGTGTCTTCTTGAAAGGTAAAGTTTATAAACCTTTTTTATAAGTGCTCTCTTCCCTAACAGTACAAGCCTCTAGCTGACAAATCCAGTGCAAATAACACCTGCAGTTAAGATCAAGAACAAGTTCCAAACCTCACAGAAAAGTCTTTGTAACAGTTGAGGCGTGGAGGGAAAGGACTATGTGAACTGTTTCAAATGCTACTTCTGAAAAATGATGAAGCCACTCATGTGCCTGGTGGCAGAAGCATATTTTTACAGATTTGTTGGAATGTTTGCAGAATCACAGAATGACAGACTGGATGAGGTTGGAAGGAACTTCTGGGCCATCTTATTCAAGTCCCCTGCTCATGCAGGACCACCTAGAGCTCATTGCCCAGGAACATGTCCAGACAGCTTTTGAATACCTCTAAGGATGGAGATTTCACTGCATTTCTGTAATTCAGTGGAATACCATTAAAAAAGCATTGTTGTTTTGCAATAATATAGCACTGAAGTTCCAAGAACACCTATGTTCTAATTCAGCTGCAAGGTTTCCCAAAGCAGTAAAAACAACAGAATACAATCACTTCAGAGTTTAGGTTATAGAATAGCAGCACATACATTAGGAATAAAAATATCCAGCTCATTTCTCTTACCAGATTCAGTGTTAAATAAAGAGGAGTATGTAGCTTAAAAAAATTAGCTAACTCAAAAAGAGTTTTAAATTACTACTATAAACTAATTCAATTTAAAATAAAACTCACCCCTTTGGGCTTGGCTATTTTTTTTTCTATTGCATCCATTGATTTTAGCATCTCAGATTAGCTCTCATCAGCTGAAGGACAATTTCCCCTTTAGCAGAACTCACTCATATAGCACAGAGAAGCTTGGAATTTTAGCAGATTTAGTGAAGTTTCTTAACAGTTCCTGAAGTCTTTTGGACTAATTCACACAAAGAATTTCTAAGGATACAAAGACAGATGAATCTACAATTTCAGCTAAAACAAGCAAATATTCCCTCCCACACAGATCCTCTCCCCACTTTCATCTCATCCTTCCCCCTCCCCTGCCCTGGAGTATCTTCAAGTCATCATTTTGTCTATCTATAATTCCCTTAACACCTGTACTAAATTTACAAACATAAAAGTAAAAGTAATCATCTCTAACTCAGAAGGCACACAAAGAAGAGAATCAAAGAGCAGCAGAGCACTGCCCACGGGTTCTGATGGGACAGGTGGGGTATGACCTCACTGAGTTCTCAACTTTGCCCATTACCACAGTGTCTCTGATAGTCCTGTGACTGTAGAGAAGACAAAAACATTTTATCATTAAAATAACGGATTTATGCAAAGATTAAGAGGAAATATGCACCCACAGCTCTATGCTAAATAAATTTATGTTCTCTCCTTTCCTTCGTATTCTTTTCGTTGACCTAGAAAAGTGACTTTTAAATCTAAGATTCATCTTTTTAAAATATGATCTAAATTATTTTTAGGTCTTTCAGTAGTATACTTTCTGAATTTGCCTGGAGCAAAAACTTAATGGAAGAAGTACTCTATATTCAAATGTTTTTCTCTATATTAAAGAGGTAACTCTCTTCCAATGTCATTTACAAACCAAAATTTCATAGACTAATTCCAGTACAGCAATGTTTGCTATTAACTCTGCACCTTGGACCTAAAAATTCCCAAATAAAAAGAATTAATGAAATTTGCAACAGAGCCAAGATTTCAAATTCATTAAAGATGTCTCCTTCCAGAAACTACTCCAGAGCAATGAATCAAAACTCTCGAAAGACCAAGTTTTAACAACTGCCAGTAGTCTCAGGTCTGAACTTAGAGCTATTTCTATATCTTCTTATCTTTCTATAATCCTGACTCAGTTCCTCCCTAAGGACTAGCCCCATTTTTTAATTTTACTTTATTTCTTCAAACCCCTTCCCGGTTAAGTTCCTTTCTAACTCCTCAGCAGAAGTTCCTGACTCACTTACTTGCCTTTGGTAAAGCTACGAAGTGTTGAATTATTCAGCTGATAGAAATGTGCTCTCTGCTACCATGAGGATCACACAAATACAAAGGACTACTACCACCTTGCCTTATTTGTTGCATTTTTGCCCTAAACTGCCTAGGACATCAACCAAGCAGTTATTCTGATCCTCAAATTTCCTAAAGGTACCGTGAAAAACCATAGAAAGCTTGAAAAGGACAAAAAAAAAAGATATTTATGCACAAAAGCCCAATTGCTAAAAATCAGTATTTTTGCACAAAACACTGTAAGCATAAGCATAAAATTTCCTTTACAGGGTCAACAGGCTTATATATAACATTAAAATAACAGTTTCAAGGGCCAGCTCAATTTTAAAGTCCTACTGTTGCCACTTGGCTTCTATTGATTTCTATTTAAAAACTCTTATATTTACATATAAGAAAATTTTCTGTAAATTAATCATAAGTAGTCTAAAATTTCATACCTTTAATAGATTTTGATCAAAACTGCATTTGTGGTTCACATTTACTACTTGATAAATGACAAATGAAATACCTCTTCACCAGGTATTTTCAAGAACCTAGAAATTTCTAGAATTACTAGATATCTTCAGCTATGAGGCTCACAATACTTTCCAAAAAGGTCAAAGTACCTTACTTGGCACTATTTTTAAGACCATCTTTCCCATGTACATGAAAGTTTAGCAAGGCAAAACAGTAGCATTTAGCAATATGACTAATTGGATAGTCCCCTTCTATGTGCGCTTACAGAGAATATTACACAATTTAGACTGTAATAGTAGGATTGAAGTAGTTATTTTTCTTCAGTTTTTGCACCCATCTTAGAGAACTGTTCCTTCTTTCTCTTTCCCCACCCTCAAGCAAACATTTGAAAGAAAACTATTTCATTGTTCATGAACACGTCTAAGAAGCACCACAGTGTGAAGCTACTGTTTAACTGTTTGTTTATAGGTCGTATTCATTATGCTCTAAAACTCCTCTCAGAACTGCTGACACCACTGTTGGAGATTACAGCCAGAAAAGAGTAATCCACACAAGAAACAGATATTTTAGCGTAGCCCTAATCATTTATGTCTTGAAAATATTAAGAAAATAATCTAGATTATTTCTCCCATTGGGACAAGGAAGAAAACCATACAAGTAATGTTTAATCTGAACTTATTATCTGCTATTAACCTATTTTATAAAACAGTTAAATATGATGAGAAATTATGTTATATAAGACTACGTTACCCTTAAGAATATTGTATGACTCAATGAAAATAAAAAAGTATTTGTGTTGCTTATCTGTTTTCTAGAATGTGACTTTTATGTATCCATACAAGCTTTTGATATTTTTCAAGGAAACAACTCCTAATAATACTCTAATTTTTGCCTCTTTGCCAGAAGTATCTTTCTTACCATAATTCAGATAAAGTTGAGATCAACGGTACTATCACACAGGAATTCCACTAAGGAAATGTAAAACGAAAAGTGAGTTAGTTGCTGCTAGCAACTATTCAGCCCCTGAGATTCTTTTTACTTCTTTCTTTCTAAAAAATTGCATCTGGTATTTACATTCACAATTCAATATGGAAAAGGTGCTCAACATGAAAAGTTATAACTAATAAAAAAGTTGTTTACCTTAAACCTCAGCTTTCCTTGCAATCTTGATTTCTTTTCGCTTGTTTTGATATCTAGTGGCTCCAGAAAGCGGTAGAATGAGAATTGCCTGTGTCCCTGGGAATGTCCAGAGCAAAGAGGTTAGTCTGTGATATATTAGTCTCTCTAATCTCTTCATATCCTCCCTGGCGCAACTGAGTATTTTGTGTAGCCCTTAATACTGAGCACAGACTGCAGAATCAGTGATTCCAACTCAACGTAGCAGGAGAGTAATTTGATTCCACATACTGTTTTATGACATAACCATCTTATATAAGGTTTAGCCTATTCAAGATACATTTTGCAAAGGAAACCATTATTTTCAGGGCAGGAATACATCGGTGTTATACCTTACTTTATTATGTAATGTTTCAAACAGTCCTTTTTAATTTAGAAAACTGTAAGTAATATAATTAATGCAGTTATAGGCAGCCTGTGAACAAAAAAGACAGAGAGCATAGCTGACTCTGATCCAAAAACCGTTTTCCACCTGCCCTACTCTCACACACACAAACACAACTCTGGACAGCTGCCAGTGCACACTTACCTTTCTGTCTGAGCTGGAGTCTAACGCTCTCTATAACTAATAATCACCATTCCTCAAGCAAACTAAGGGACAGGGTTGGATTTCTCATTTAGGTAGCAACATATTTATGTGGACTGTTTTTTGTCAATGTCATATAAAGAAAAAATAAAGTTTTTACTTGAACAACTAGAAATATCTGTTTGTTTTCTTCACAATCATATCCCCAAATTACTTGCCAACTTCCACAAACTCTTAAATGCATTGAAAGGGGAAAACTTTTTAATATTCAGAGTCTAATATTTTTTATCCACTTCATTTTCCCTCCCTCAATTCTCAGTTAGTAGAATTGAAAAGAACAAACTCAAACCATAGATGGAATGAGCTGACCTACCATGATTTCTGCCAATAGACAAAAGCAGATTACATCACATGGGGATTATAGATTAAGATTACTTTGCTGATTCTGGGAATGTCTATGAGGAGTTCGTTTTAATGTTTTTCTTTACTGTAACTTTAGCATTTGGGTGGGCTTATTCAGAGTTCTTTTGCATATATAGTTTGGTCTGTGCATTTGCTATGTTAGATTTAAGTGGAATGAAATTTATCATGACAATTGTTTGTTTATTCCTACCAACTGCCCTCCTACACATCCATAAATAGGCGTTATATATTCTAGGTGGGTCTTAGGCTCCTATAGACAAAAAAGCAGACAGCACTGGAATGAAAGTCACTAAGTTAAGATTCAAATGAGGTAGCTTCTATTTCCACTGACACAAAACTGTTCACATGACCAATACCTAATCCTTTAGAGACATCTATCCTATTGCTGAAATACCTTTAAATTCTCACCCTGCTTTATATTGTGTTTAGATATACCCATATATATGTATACCTATAGAAAACAAAAACTCACACTACACATATGTGCAACCATTAATATGTAAAAAGCATATTATTAAATTATTAAATATTGTGAAAATTCCTGTAAAATTTGTAGTATTTTTTCTGATCTCATAATCACATACTTGAAGCTTATCTTGGACTACTACAATGTAAAGATACGTACTTTTGATTTGCCTTAACTCCTATAGTGACCTTTCAATGTATTCCACAGCCACATGCAAAATAAATTATACTAAATTGTATGTATCTTGGGTAAGGGAAATGTCCTTGCTGTCTGCAAGCAAGAGCTTTTCCAAATCATTTACACTGCATTCGTTAGCAATGTCATGTTTTAACACAGTTCAGCAGCTGAGTAATAGTTTGAAGAAAGTTTCTGATAGTCCATCATTATTCATGCCGGGTAATTGATTAGTTGTCTGCACTGACTGAAGCCATCAGCTTTGGATTGGAAAGCTGAAACTGAAGTTGACATGTTTTTGCCTCAACAGTCTGCTTGCGAGTTTCCAAGGTTTATGTTGAAACTAGTAACTTTGGATTGGTTTTCAGGATCTGATGATTGCCTGTCTCTAGAGTTTGTAGAAGGGGTTTTATGCATTTTCCTTGACTCAGATATGGATCAATACTACAGTTTGCTGGAAGGGAAATGGCTGCCACCTTGGCATGTTCAGATTCACCGTGGTAGCTATCAAGTCTGTCACACTTTGCAGAGTCAAAGCAATTTTCTTCGAGTCCCTATTTTCACTGCAATGGCTGTAAAATCACTAAGACACGTAGGGAAGAAACCCCAAACTATGAAATCAAGAACAGCAAAATTAATTTTCTGTCTTCAGCTCTAAACTTAAGTTTAAAAATTTCACTTCCCATGTGCTTCTATTGTACATGAACAGGAGAAATGTGCCATTCAGAAATCATGTTAAATTTGTCAACAGAACACATCCAGTATCTTCAAACACTTAAAGACCTTGTGTTAGCAAAAGTGATTCAGAATATCTATGCAGTCTGTGTAACTTTTTCCAAGAAGTTTAACTTCAAAACTAACATACCTGTTCATTAAACATAGCAGAGAGGAGATCTAAACAGAAAATACTGAATTCTGTTACTGTGAAGGTAATTGTGACGCAGAATAAATCGTACTCAGAGCTGTATGCTCACTGTAGGCCTTTCAGACTACTTGCATCAGCTCTAAACATCCAGCTTCTTCCCCAGCACCTTATGGACCCTTAATTTCCTTAAATAATATTTTTAAAGGAACTGCTTCATTTCCTTTCATCGTGATACACACCTGTGTGGGGTGCCCACACTGAGACAATGGCCATAAGGCTGCAGGAGCCTCTGTGAGGGCTGAGGTTGCCCAGCCAGCTCCAGCCAGCACCAGTGACCCCACCAGGCACAACCCAGCCCCTCGGCCAAACTGGTGGAGCCTTGGGGAAAACCTGCTTAACAAAGAGCAGAAAGCCCACACAGGCAGAGAAGGAGTGAATAGAAGGGTGAAAAGACCAGGAGTCAGGAAAGGGATGCTCCAGCCACAAGAGCAAGTCTTCCTGGATGCCCAGGGAGAGGATAATGCCAGAGCAGATATCCACACTGCAGCCCATGGAGGACCCAACCCTGGAGCCAGTGAATAGTCCCAGAAGACACTGCTGCCTGTGAGAATGGCCTACACCTGAGCAGGCTCCTGACAAGAATGCATCTGGTGCTGTCAGAGCTGCTCCCACACTGGGACAAGTTTTTCCCAAAGGATTGCAGCCCATGGAAATGACCCAGGCTAGAACAAGAGGAAGCGTGAGCAGAAAGGAGCTGTTATGGACTGGATACAATGCCCCTGTTCCCCTTCCTGCACCACTTGGGGTGGGCGAGGTAGAAAAGTTGGAATGAAGGAAAGAATTCTAAGGAAAAAGGGTAGGAGCTGGTGTTTGCATTTTTGTCTTTGTTTCTCACTATCCAACTTGATTTTAATTGGCAATAAATTAAATTAATCAAGTCTGTTTTGACTGTGACAGTAATTAGGAAGCGATCTGCTTTTATCATGAACAGAAAATCTTTCATTTTCTCCCTTCTTTTTGAGAAGAGGGAAGACAGTGGCTAGGTGGGTGTCTGCCAGGCAGCTCAGATCAACCCACCACAATAGTGCACTATTTGTTAGTTACAGGATAAAAAATTTAATGGAACCAGACAGTTTTCACAAGTTTGGTGTGGTATACCACTTGTAACCTCGCAAAAATGATTACTTTAAATTAATTTATATTCTTTTTTAAATAAATTATAGCACTAGTATTCAAGGTTACTTCTCAACTTCAGTATTTATTACTTTTTACAGCACATAAAGACATGTTTCAGTCTTCATTATGTGTGAATATTATCTAGAAATTTACTATGGAAGCCAAACGAAGCAGTCAAGGTAAGACTTGCATCTGAAACACCTGTATTAAAAATATGTCTCTATGCTCACACAATTATTTTAGCCTGCTAAACTAATGGAAAGATATTTTGCATTGCTTACAATTATGTTGTGGAATGCACAATAGACATTACTGGATAAAATACTTTATGGTCCTGACACCTTTGGGCACAGCAGAGCTCACTTCCACACAGGCAAACTCTTTTCTACTCCAAAATTAGGGAGCCATCCCATGCTACTTACTGTGAGCAGTTCATGGCTGTGAGGCTAGGCGGTTACCAGGGTGCCCATTTTGTAATTATAATAGCTTCCAGTTGTAACATCTATGATGAAAGCAAACAGGAAGATCTGTCAATTATTTGGTGTCTGAATACAAGATTTCTTTTACTGGTAGAAATATGAGCAGAAATTCTGTGTATGCAAGCATTGTTCCACATTATCCTCAGTGTTTGTCCTAACCTTTCTGCAAAGTGATCTGTCTGGATAGAGATGTAGAGAGAATATAAGGTTAGAGAAAATTGCTGCTCTTCTGTCTCCACGTTTTAAAAAATCCTTTCAAATCCAAGGTAAATATTGCTTCATCTTCGCAAGAAACAGTGATTACTCTGATCTCTCCTTGCATTTGAACTAAAGAAAATCCCAGTAACCAACTTCATTTCCATCTCCTGCATGTTACCTCATATGACATTTTCCTATTTTTCTATTCTAGAGTGATCTTGGTGTGTCTTGTGAGAAGGTGTTTTTTCATAACACGTAGGGAGTCACTTGGAAGAAGTAGCCTTCAAGAATAACTTTCAGTGTTTTAATGTTGGCTCTGATAAAACTGTTGTATTACTTCTGCAGAAAACTGCAAAACATTTGCAGATCTCTTGAGGAACAAAAGCTGTTGTTTCTCTAAATTACATGCATAAAACCAAACCAAATGCCTCTTTCCACTAATGAGTATCTCTTCTGAACAATGTACATTTTCCATGATGGTCCAAACACCTTATTAACAAAAAAAAAATCAGTGTTCATTGATAGTCTCTTCCAAAGATATCTCAGCTAAGAATATAGCTTTAACATTTAAAGCGTGGTATCTCCTTGCCAACATATGAAGCGATGAAGCTGGTTGAAACGTTACAGAATTTTGATGATCAGAACATGTGAAATAAAACTTCACACTTCAACCACTTTACTATCTTTGTGTTATATATTTTTAATCTAAATACCAATTTTCCATTTTTATTCTTTGTTCAGCAAGACCTTACTCACAAAAATCCATTGAATCTATAGAGCATAGAGAATGAATTTAGTATCCTGTTGAATTTAGTCTTTTTTTATCATTAACTCGTGTACATCCAGTATTTTTTCCATTGCCTCCTCAATTCATTTATTCTTCCTTATTTAGGATAGAAGTATATAATTATATAAGCATAGTATACAAGTGATTAGTCTAAATTTCTAGACCTTTGGGAAAAAAAAAAAGATATTGTAGTTTGTACTCTTCTAACTAATTATTTCTGTATCTCAAACATCCATTCTTCTTATAGACATAACTTTTGAAAATAATTCAGAATTATAAAATATTAACATTTATTTTTAAACATCCATCTGTAGTTTTATTCTTATAGTATGTCTCTATACTTGAACTTAAAAATCAGAAAAATGCCAGCCGACTTAGTTGCATATTTGAATGGTGCACTTACTTCCACACCCTGTATCACCAAATGCTTCCTAATTAATGGTAAAAATAGAAAACACAGACGCTGTATGTACCAGGAAAATAAGGCTGATTAAACACATTCATTTCTCAAGCGCTGAACCTCTTAACAGTTAATTGGATTGACATCTTCCCAAAAGAGATGCACCAGCAGGTGGCTTTTGAATTCGATAGACTGCAACTGCAAATCATTGATCAGCAAAAAATCCCACTGACTCCCTTTAGTCCTGCATCAAGACTTACACTGTATGAACATGATTGTGATTTTTGAGCTCTGGTGCACAGCCCAGTGTCCATGGACTATCCCCATGTACTCAATTTATGGAAGGAGTTATAATTTATAGAGTGATGAAACATCAGATAATTCTGGTAGGAAGAAACTATTATTTTTTACTCAGAAACACGCAGGGATCTGTTCAGCAGCCTTATGGCATCAGCTCTAAAGGAAATCACACAGTTTGCAGGAACCAGTTCCGAGGTAACTTCCACCACAGATTACAACATATTGATGCCGATGGGACTGCACCAGAAGAAATGAAGCACGAATTGTGAAGCGCATTTATGCTCAGCCACAATCCTATTTCCTGCCCTCAAGCTTGAAGGTGGAACTTTGCTTTTTATATCTATTATAAATCATGGGTTTTGCCATTGCCTGCAAGCTTGCTAGACGTTTCCAGAGGCATAAACAGAATCAAGCCATGACAACTACTTGTGCTGTTGGTAAAAATGCTTTTCCTTTCTCTAAACATTTTAACTCTTCATTAACAAACTCTTTTAAAAGATCCCCTTCTCTCTTCCCAAAAGTAAGTACATATTTATGATTTATTGTAATATAGCTTTGATTGAAGTTTTCCTGTAATGCAAATTTTTTCTGTAAATGCAGTTTATTTACCTGCTCCTAATACTTTACACAAGTTCTTTTACCACTGGCTGTAAATTCAACATGCCTTCTGTAAAAGTACACAGTGAATTCATCTCACTCGGGATTGGCACCATTTCTTGCATGGCTCTCCCACTTTTACTATACTATTAGATGCAAGAAATCAGAAGTTTTGTTTGCCCCAAATGGGGGTAAAATACAGGAATATTCCTAAACATGATTCAGAGATTCATCTAGCAAGTTCTGGAGGAAATATATTACTTTCCTCAGCTGTGGAGATAGAATGTTCCCAAACTCATTACTCTTAATTTTCTTGTAGTTATAAATGACAAAAAAAGTAATTCCATTTCTAAGGCTGTGTGGTCATCTGTGGGAACAGTATGTTCAGTTCCTTAACAGTGATGAAAGTACTTAAATAATGACAAACTAAAAAAAAAAAGAGTCCTTTAGAGCTCTATCCTATGAAAAGAGCAAAGAAAAGAGTCTGAAAAGCTCACTGTATTCAAAGGATATATTTGTTTGCTTGATTGTTTTGTGTCCCTTTTTATATACACTTTGCCAAGTTTTTCAACCTTTCATCCAACTGAATTGTAATTACCAGAAATATTGCTAATAGTTACACAACTTTCTAAAAAAGACAGCCAATGTACTCCTGTTTTTATATGAACATCAATCTATTACAAAATGAACACTGTTAACAGAGAACATGAAGTCTACAAGGAGCACCAGGAGGAGAAAAAGGTATTTTAAAAGCAGATTTAATCTGTCTGTTCCAAACGCCTCTGAAAGGTCACAAGTATTTAGCTTTTATAATCCAACCATGCAACTGAAAAATGCAGACAGAAGGAAAATTTTACAAAGAACAGGACCTTCTTTTTATCTTAATAAAGAGTTTTTCTTGTAGCTACTTTCCAGCCTGTAATTAATTATTTACCTTGTCCTTTACAGTGCAGGAAAAACAACCCCTTGCAATTTTCATTATCTAAAGAAATTACTGAGGTGACACAGTCACCTTGTGCCAGGGCTTCTCTTTCCCTGATACTGCCATACTTTTTTCCTTGAGCTGTGTTCCACTGCAGGGCACAGGAGTACTGACTGCTGACAGAGGTCATGATGGCTGCATTAGATAGAAAATTAGTGCAGAGGTTTTCACTGCAACACAACTATTCACACAACTATTCCTTTATGTAAGATTATAGAGTTAAGCTATTGCATGCAACAAATGGACAGTTATGCAGTTTCTTGAGAAAATTTTCTAAATGCTCCTATTGCTTATTCATAGCCAGACAAATGTCTTAAATGTTCATAGAAAACTCCATAAGCACACAGGTGTCCACTTCAGTGAAAAAACAATTTTATTACTGCAGATAAAATAAATTTTACACCATGCAAGCAGCCCAAACAGCAACTAATATAATCTAAAAAAATCTGATGTGTAAGTAGGCTTCTTCCTAGACCTGTTCCTATTCTTTATTGTAATTCACAGAATGAAAATGACATCGAATACTGTTCTTGCTGTTGAGATATTAGTTAAAAGAGGATTTGAAATGCATTTGAAAATACAAAGGGAGGGCAGGGTGGAAAGGCCAGGTCTTCAGAAAGATGTGTAAGAAAATATTGTGGAGAAAATAATGGAGTGTGCAAAGAGCAGAAATCAAACCCAGCAAGTTATGTGATTCTGGTTGAAGTTACTTGCCTTTGGGTTGAAAGCATTGCTTTTGCTTTTTGTGCTGCCATGTGCCTTTCAAGGCTAGTTTGCATATATGCAATATTACAGAAAAAAAAGGCTGAAATGGTAAGGATTTAATGCTTCTAGTATGAAGCAATCAGAAGTTCATAAAAGGCCAGAACTAAGCTAAAGTTAATGCTTAAGCCTAGGCACCACAAAACCTTATTTTTGAGAAACGTTTGTGGTTTTCCCACTTGTTTGTTTTTGGATTTGTTTTTCTTTTTCCAGTCAAGCACATAAAAGAGAATATTTAAAGTGCATTGAATCTAAGGAAATGACCCTTCACATGTGTTCAGCTGTCTATAAGTAGGTATTCCTTTTACCCATAAGGTGCCAGGGAACACATCTACAGTAATTGGACACTTGCATATGTCAATAGGTAGAAATTATATTTTCTAAAATGTAGCGAGTTAGATGCCTGACTACTACTAATTTCAAACTGCTGATCAGGCTAGCCCCTAAAAAAGAAGGAAAAAAGGCGCGGGGGAGGGGGGGAAGTATCAAAGATTTTTCTTTAAACCCAAGATTAAGAAGAGAAGATGACCTTCAGTGTGAAGAACATGGAAAGGTATTCTGGTCATTGTATCCAACAGGAGACCTGTCCTGCAGGTCATTAGTTCATACTTCTGTGTACACAAATAAACACTACAGACATTTCCTTTTACATTTCTCTCACACATTTCACTGTCAAGAGGAGAGAAAGCAGGGTAATACTCTAAATTTGCCTTTCATGTATCAAATTGTTTTACTATTCAGATCCGTTTTGCTCCTTTGAAAGTCAATACTGAAAAAGAATGGCATATACTTAGGTAAAAGTATATGAGAAAGAATGAGTTTACTAGTCTAGATTAACCTAAATTTTCTACTGATAAGAAACTGCATTTTCATTTTCATTAGAAGCTGGGCATATTTTACCAATCTGGATGTCAGTTAAGTATCTGAGAGAGTGCCACACTGGTCAAAATTGGATAAGATTGAGATGCTTGGTTATATGCAGAATTGAAAAGCAAGTAATATGAAAAGTACTTTGAAGAGCAGAAGAACAAGCTTGGGGAAGCTTTACAAGTAGATCTTTTCTAGAACTGGTCTTGAGGTTAATTTTTTTAATATACTATCTGATGTCCTTGGCACAAAGTGGAGGAGTGGGTTAATGAGATTCTCTGATTAAAAAGAATTGAAGTCATCATCCGTATAGAAATGAATTGTAAATTCTCTTCCAGATAGGAAAAATTGGATGACCTTGAGGACAGTAATAATAGAAATGAAGTGAAATTCAATAGTTTGTGAACTTAAGGCTAAACAACAGGAATTGATGCCACAATCCAGAGGGTGAGTCTGAAATAGCAGAGGAAAAGAACATGGGTAAATGTATCTGTTACGGGATGACTTGAAATCATTGATGTGAAAAAGTTCTGAAAAACAGTAAACATAATCTAAAACTGTTTCAGGCTTTACATTTTTGGGAAAGAAAGAGAATTTTTAATGTCACTATAAAAGACCTAAAGGTCTTACTCTCATCTTCAATACAGTTTATAACAAGTATGGCCATTCTGGTTCAAGAGGATTTAACTCAAAATAAAACATAAAGCATTCAATCAAGAGTACCACAAAGCCTGCTTTAGGAGTTGGTATTAAATGAGTGCAGTCCTTTTAACCCTGGTAAAATGAAGACTAAAAAAGTGATATGATGGCACTCCTTAAATACATCAGACAAATAAACATATTGAAGGCAAAAAGCTACAGGATAATGTTGACACAGCAACAAATTAATATATTAATAATTAATAAAGTTAGCATGGAAATTATAAGACCATTTCTAGCCAGAGAACAGTAAAATTATGGAACAAAATTTCAATGGAATTAGCAGGGAAAAAAACAATCTAGGCATCAAAAATTAACTTGATCAGCTTAATTAAAGGTTTTTATTATATGGTTGTCAATGATAGGAAAGGACTCGATTTACACACTCAGAATATCATTTTCAATAAACTCCAGTCTAATAGGCTACTTGACCACAAGCTGATAATATTTCTTTTTTTTTTTTTTTCAAAATATTGATTCACTACTATAGTCTTTTGGACCTATAAAAGAAAATCTGACACCAGTCAAAACATATATTCAAAAGAATCCTAAAAACAACTGAAATTCAAACTAATACTGCTAAAACAAACAGAACACTACCCTCCTCAGGGAGGGTATGAGATTACAAAATTGTGGAACATTGTGATGGGTTGACCTTGGCTGGCTCCCTGGTGCCCATCAAACTGCTCTATCACTCTCCCTCCTTCACTGGACAGGAGCAGAAAAAAAACTATGACCAAAAGCTTGTGGGTTGACATAAGGACAGGAAAATCACTCAGCAATTAGCACCTAGACAAAACAGGGTCAGCTTGAGGAAAATTAACTGAATTTATTACCAATGAAAATCAGAGTAGGATAATGAGAAGTAATACAAATCTTAAAAAAAACTCTTCCTCTCACCTGCTCCTCCTTCCTGGGCTTAACTTTATTCCTGCTTTGCTAACTCTTCCCCTTGAGCTGCACAGGGGGATGGGCAAGGGGGGTTGTGGTCAGTTCATCACATATTGTCTCTGCCTCTCCCTCCCCTACAGGGGAGGATTCATCATACTCTTCCCCTGCTCCGGTGTGGGGTCCCTCCATGGCAGACAGTCCTCCACAGACTTCATGAAATCATAGAATCACAAAATATGCCGAGTTGGAAGAAACCCAGCAGGATCATCGAACCCAACTCCTGGCCCTGTGCAGGATACCCCAAGAGTCACCGCATGTGCCCGTGAGTGTTGTCCAAATGCTTCTTGAACTCAGACAGGCCTGGTGCTGTGACCACTTCTCTGGGGAGCCTGTTCCAGTGCCCAACCACTCTCTGGGTGGAGAAGCTTTTCCTGATATCCAACCTAAACTGCCGCCATACTTGCCCCTCCGGTTCCTCTTGTGAAGATGTTGAAGACCACAGTGAAGTCTCCCCTCAATCTCCTCTTCTCCAGGCTGAACAGACCAAGTGACCTCAGCATCTATTCATAAGGCTTCCTCTAAAGACCTTTCACCATCCTCATGGCCCTCCTTTGGATGCTCTCAAGTAGCTTTATATCTGTCTTATATTGTGGTGACCAAAACTGCTCCAATATTTAAGGTGAGGCTGCCCCAGTGCAGACCAGAGTGCGACAATCTCCTCCCTTAACCAGCTGGCAATGCTGTGCCTGATGCCCCCCAGGACACAATTGGCCCTCCCAGCTGCCAGGGCACTGCCAACTCATATTCAACTTGCATCGACCAGGACCCCAGTTCCCTTTCTGCAGCGCTGCTCTGCAGCCTCTCATTCCTTAGTCTATACACACTTTCAGCATTGCCCCTTCTTCTCCAACATCTCCAACATGGGTCCATCCCACAGGCTGCAGTTCCTCACCAACTGCTCTGCTGTGAGTCCCTTCCGTGGTGTGCAGTGTTTCAGGAATAGCCTGCTCCAGCATGGGTGCCCTGCAGGGTCACAAGCCCTGCCAGCAGCAAACCTGCTCCAGCGTGAACTCCTTTCTCCACAGGTCCACAGGTCCTGCCAGCACCCTGCTCCAGTGCTGGCTTCCCACAGGGTCACAGCCTCCCTCAGGTGTCCACCTGCTCTGACATGGGGTCCATCATGGGCTGCAGGGGCGCAACTGCCTCACCATGATCTTCCTCACAGGCTGCAGGAGTATCTCTGCTTTGGCTCCTGGAGCACTTCCTGCCCCTCCTTCTGCACTGTCCCTTCTGTATTCAGGGCTGTTTCTCTCACATATTCTCACTCCCCTCTCCATCTGCAGTTTCTCCTGCATGGTAACGTTTACCCTTCTTAGTGAACTATGTTACCCCAGAGGCACCAGCACCATCACTGATGGGCTCAGCCTTGGCCAATGGCAGCTCTACCTTGGAACCAGGTGGCATTGGCTCTGTTGGACACTGGGGAAGCTTCTGGCAGCTTCTCACAGAAGCCACTCCTGTAGTTCCCCCCTACCAAAACATTACCACGTAAACCAAGTACAGACCTATTAATATTTTTGTGTTCAAAGACTGGGATCTAATTCTTATGAAATATAAACACACAATTTTTTTTTCACAGTAACATACAGCAATTAAAGATTGATACATTTCCATGGAAATATTCATAGCATGAATTTCTTCTTAAACAGAAACAGCTGTTTATATCATGGCTCTCAAAGGAGGTATGCCACATATTACATTGCATAAAGACTGACTAGTCAGCTTCAGAGAAAGTCCTCACTGGAATCCTCACTGACATATATAATCAGGAGGACATTAAAATAACCAGATTCCAATTTTCACAGGAATAACAACAATCTAGGAGGTGTATTTAATCACCTGTGACAAACAGTAAATTTTACATTAATAATTAAACTGACATTTAATTGTTCACAGTTAGCTTTTAAGTTAATGTTCTCTGAGACATATACATGTATCTCTGTTGTAATTACAGCATATTTGCTTCATTTAATTGATGCTGTTAATCTAAAAGGTTATGTTTTAAAACACTTTCCCCTAAAACACATACTAGGAATGAATTATTGGCAAGATAGCAAAATTGCTGTGAGAACTGTAAATCAACAGAGTGCCAAAGATACAGGACATTGATATTTATTTTAAGACAAAGTAACAGAAAGTTACCTCTGATGATATGTCTAAGCATTCCAATAAGTGATCTGCTTTCAAAAGATACATTCATGGAGGTGCTGCAGACAACTACTAAGGAAAACCAGGACTTCAAAGAAAAAAGTTAATTTGCCGGATATTTACTTTACTCAAATAGAATTGGACATAACTGTAATCAAAGCCAACTGTAAAATCATTTCACTATTTTTTTCAATCTTACTTAGTTTAGACACTGAGTCATAGAAGGTTGATTTTCATCATGCTTTTTATAAGTCCTGTTCAAATTCAGTGGGATATAATTCCTAAACTGGGACTCAGTTAAAAATAAAATTTTGTAAATGTTGTATCAATAAATAGTACTTCACAGAAGCACAATCTGATAAGGTTGGAAGTGACCTCTGGCATCATTTAGTCCAATCTCTCTGCTGACACAGGGTCGACTACAGCTTGTTGACCAAGACCATATCAGTTTTTTAGTATCTCCAAGGTAGTAAACTCCACAGCCCCTTAAGGCAACTTGTTCCAGTGCTTGGTCACCCTTAGAGTAAAAAATTGTTTCCTGATGTTCAGACAGAGCCTCCAGCATTTCTCTTTGTGCCCTTTGCCCCTTGTCCTGTCACTGGGCACCAGTGAAAAGTCTGGCTCTATCCTCTTCATACTCTCCCTTCAGGCATTTGTATACATTAGTAAGATTCCCCTGAGCCTTTTGTTCTCTAGGCTGAACAATTCCAGCTAATTCAGCCTTTTTTCACCTCTTTATGTGTGACCCTTCATCAGACTCTTTTAAATATATCTGTGTGTCTTGTACTGGGGAGCCCAGAACTGGACACAGTACTCCAGGTGTGACCTCACTAGCACCAAATAAAAGGCAACGATCACCCTCCTCAACTTGCTCTCAATATTTCATTAGCTACTTTTGCTGCAGAGGCACATGCTGGCTTATGTTCAACTGGATGTCCACCAGGAACCCCAGAGCCATTTTCTACAAAGCTGTGTTCCATCTGATCAGCCCCCAGCACACACTAGTGCCTAAGGTGATTGTTCCTCCCCAGGTGCAGGACTTTGCACTTCCCCTTGTTGAACATGATTATACTAATGCACCTCAGCTGTGTGTTGGATGGATTATATAAGAGATCAATTAAGGGTCAAGGTATGACTATGTCACTGTCACTGTCACGGACAGACTCCATTTTCTGTGTTAAGATACAGAATAGGATACTTATATTACCAGCTTTGAAATGAAGGGTACCAAAATTAATAAACAGGGAAAGATTGTAGAGATTAGAAAGCCATTTCACATGCAGAGGAAAAGGTGGATGAATCACATTCTATGAGTGAGATTCTCTTACTATGCTAGGCTGCATTTGTAACTTCAATTCAGCAGTAAGATTGTTTATTTCCCCTTATTTGGGCATTATTAAAACTTTACAATTAAGATGAATCCTTACTAGATCAGATATTACAGTGTGAATTAAAAAAAAAAAAGATTCTGCTTTGTCTACCTAAACTGTGCTACCTTCTAAATGATATTAAATGCTACACATTTTTCTCTCCACAAAGATTTAGCAGTGCTCACAAGCAGCCCCACCTGCTGCTTACCAGCTTAGCAGATCTATATACTTTTCACTCTTAAACATACCCGAGATGTTTCTAACTTCTTCACTAGATCGTTTCAGCAGTGAGGGAATACTGAAGTACAAAATGCCTTAGTAGGTGTTCAATGAAGATTATAGGAAGAGCATAAGGCTTTATGCAAACAACACAGAAAAAGAGAACTCTTTTACAAAGAGCATTGAACATTATTATAACAAAATAAAATATTTAGATCGATTAAGTTATAGCACAGTGCTAAGTAAAACCTTGGTTGTTTTTCTAAGAAGGGGTCAGATAGTTAAATAGGAACCTGAATGAATATATAGGCAGAAAGGTTTTGACAGATAAGTTTTAGAAACTGAGTTGAAGAAAATGAACGAACATTCTATACTTAACTGTACTGTCAAAGCAAGACACTCAAAAAATCACAAGCCAGGCACAATAAATCTTGATACTCTTAAAAAAAAAAAAAAGGAGAACTCATGAATTTTAAGATATCTTATAGATTGAATTATTTTTATTTCCCATCTGATATGAATGTGTAAGAATGATGATCTCGGTTTTTCTCCACAACTTGAAGGGCAAAAGACTACATAAAATATTTAGAATAGATAGAATTGCGATCTCTCTACATATAACCTCTATTTTTATTTAAAACCTTAGTTTCCATGAACAAGCTAAGAATTTGGTCCAACAAATTTCTTCTAAGGGATAGAGCTTCGAATAAAACAGTGAAAAGCATGAGACTCAGGATCAAAACATAACAGACAGCACTAATTAAAAAAAAATCCTTGCCTTTTTTTTCGTGTGTGTACCACTACAGTATTAGAGTATTTAAAGGTTCTACTAAAGTCTTGTAAAGAATTTGCAGAGAATATTTATTTTGTTCTTAATATCATATGAAAACAGGGGTTTTTTTGAAAAATGTAACTGCTCTTAACAGCTGTTACAAGGACGAACTGACATAGAGCTTATAGGCAGTTTTTATTGTCCTCCAGTGGGTTTTGGAGGAAAGGTGCAAAGCTTCTTCTTGGAAAACTACAATATTCAAAAAGATCGTGAGGTACCTGTGCTGAAAAAAAAAAAAAAAAAAAAGAGAGAAAAACAGGTTGTTTTACTAAGGTCTTAACATCCAATCTTTCAATTTTTTTCTGGATAACCTAGCTCATTAAAGGTTCTGAACGACTTTTCCACCATGCCCTGCTCTTTTCTGGAAATAGAACTCAATGTGCAACAAACCTAGAGTCAAATACAATTCTTTTTTTGTCTTCACTAGAAAGAGAAATCCATATTGTCAGATGGACATTTTTCTATTCCTTCTCTGTGAGGATTTCAATTTATTAATTAGATAAAACTGCAATGGAGATTATTTATTTATTGAATAACATAATCCTTTGAAAATAAGATACAGCTGACATTTAAAAATAAATAAGCAAAATTCTATTCTGTAAAGTCAAATGGTCCTTTCTTACTAATTGTAATGGTAATTTCATTTTTTGCTACGTGATTGTTCAGCATAACCTCTATGTGCACAAGTCGCAAAGAAACTGGTTTACATGCAGATCATCAACAAGTGAAGGAAATTGCTATAAACTCAGGAAATATTTTTCAGCTATCCTGGAGAGGGCTCTATAGACACTGCTGCACTCTTCTGAAACCATAGCCAGTAATTTATTACTCTGAAAAGAAAATGTGCCCTCCTCAAGTCATAGGTTGTCCTTTCACTATCTGTTCCTTGCCAGAACCATTCGTAAGTACAGGAGTAGGCTTCACACACTGTGGAGATCAGGCACCAGTCTGACTTTTACAGATGAATTAGAAATACTTAAGACCTGAGATTTTAGAGCTGCTTGGATTTAGGTATTGAGATGATTTATTTGCAAACATCCCATTGTTTAGATTTATTTTTTCTTCTGGAGAAGTAAGAACACTATAAAAGTGTGTTATTTACCTGAATAATCTTTAAATACTAGTCAAGCTTAAAATGGAAATGACACCTTTAATTTTAGCAAAGTTTTTCAAGTTCTTGACTGACCTTGCTCAGAAAATATGCCCTGTCATTTGATCCTAGTATCCAGCATCTTGGTTTAGATGACATTTATGACTTCTGGATGCTTACTATCAGCCATAGAAGCTCAATAACTATCTAGGTGCACTCTACTCCTGGATGGTGCCTTTCAGAAACAAACTTCAAGGTTAGAGGACCTGCCCACATTCTTTGATGAGACTGCCTATAAGAAGGCTATACTGCCTCTCTTTGTTCCAAATCTATATCTTCCCTTTCTCTCCCACATTTTTACACCTAACCTGAAGTGGTATTGCCATATGACACTAATGCAAACAGTTCTGTTTCCGTTTCCTAGGTCTCAGTTTACAAACACAATTTGTTCTTTACTCAGCATATCCTCCTAGATTAAATGGTTTTCCTGCTAGTCCTGATCTTTCCAAAGCAGCTGCTACATTTTAAATACCTATTATTGAACAAGCAGTCACTCTACCTTTCATTTTATCAGATATGTGTTCTCTGGGAGCTCGTCATAGAGACCACACTGAATATGTTAATGTTCAACATTAACAGAGGAAAAGTCAGAAGATGTGGAAGCCTAAAAATGGCATAAACCCCCAATCTGTAGTTCCTTTAAGTACCATTTATCCATTACTGGATAGCTGTGAGGGATTTTATTTAGGAGGTTACCAGTCAGCTGAAAAAGCAAAAGAAATGAGGCACAGTGAGAAGATGAAAAGGCTACTAAGCAAAGATGATATGTAGAGTCTAAATAAGGAGGAAGAGTGAGTTGGAAGTAAACCACATGTGTCAGGAATTGTTCAATCATTGTTGCAGGAAGGTTTTCAGGAAGGTGAAGTGGCTTTACTGTCCAGGTTTGGGCTATAGCTATAGTGCCTTTTTTTTGTTTTCTTTTTTTGATTTGGTTTGGGGATTTTTTTGTTTGTTTGTTCATTTTTTTTTACTATTATTATTTTTGTTGTTTTGTTTTGTTTTTTTTTCCTTGGAAGCAACATACAGGGATATCATTAAGGGAAGGAGGAAGTAGCATCCATCATGTGGTTCCTATAATTCCACAAATTCTCCCTGACTATTTTTCATACTATGCCTTATGTGACGTCATACATATTCCTTTTTAAAATTAAATTAGGTATTTATAATACAAAAAATGGATCAATACACAACATTGCAAAACTTAAGTGTTAAGTAATTTGTGCTAAGTAGGACTCTGTACTTACCAGTTTTAGTGTTCTTCCACAATATTAGAAAATTAATTAGTCATTTTTCCCCTTGAAAATATTGAGTTAATACTGCCAGGAATAATCAACCTTTAAGAAAATTAGAGAATCTTTTTAAGTACATAGTGCTAATTTAAAACATCTACCAATAAATCTTTCAAAGGCCTTTGAGCACCACTAAATTTAGAATCTCTGAAACTTTCCAGACTACAGAAATATAATTATTTCTGATTTTAAAACAAATTAAAACAAAGAAATTAATTGACATACCAAAGTCCCAAAGAAGTCTCAGACTGGCATGGGGAAATTTAGGTCTCTCTTTTTTACTCCCTCTTCTTTGTCTTGGCTCTTGGCTGTCTTAAGGGTATGCAGTTCCCACATTCACATTTCTTATCTGCCTGAATAAATTAAATGGCTCCCAATTAGTGACAAAAAAATGATCTAAGAATTTTCTTAATTGCCCATCCGTAGGATATAAGAGCTTCCCAGAAAATGAGACTTGCATAACTTAAAACCTAAATGAGCTACACAGTCTTCAGCAATTCTTCCTACTATTCTCATAAGTAACTCTGTCTCGATTTCAGATTTCCTTTTCAGTAATTTCAATGTATGTGACAAAACAGACATTAGAGCATAAGGGCACAATAAAAAAAAACTCATATTACTACCAGTCTTCATTTGACTTGTCCTCCCAACTGTGGAAATTGCTGTAGCTTTTCCCACTAAAAATATCTCTAAAGATGGTGAATTATTACAGATGATATGTTATATTTAAAGCCATAGCTCATGGCTTTTTATGCAAAACCATGTTCTTAAAAGTTTACTGGACTTTGGAACTATTGGAACAAGATCAGTTAGGTGGATGATTAAGGATTGTTTGGTAACTGATTCAGGAATAAAAAAATATTAAATTAATAAAATGTTAGATGCAAACCAAATACTATTTTATATAAGTTATGATCACTTCTAATTAAGATCGCTTTTGGAAACTCACTGTTTTATATTGAAGTGTCACAGCCTTTGAGCATCCTAATGCATTTTAATAGCAGTTTTTGCATTCATACTCTTTATATTCATATATTCATACATAATCACCCTTTCTGCACTTACTCAGCACTTTTTGAGAATGATGTTCTTTCATATTTCTTTTAAATGCTTTAAATTCTTTTATTTTGATGAACTAGCCTTACTTGCACCACATACTACTGTTTTTCTGCAATTGTAATCATTCACAGGAACAGGTATGTATTCATACCACTGAATCTCTAATTCAGCTCTGTAAATAAGCCAAGATAATTTGGAACTACAGAATCTTCAGGTTGTTATGAGGTAGCAAAGACCGGACTGGGTGGGTTTTCACTGACAGTACCATGTGTATGGTACAATTGATGTCTGTTCTTTCCAACTCATGTTTAATCAGAAATATTTGCTTGCTGATAGCTTTCCACTGGAGGAGATGAGTAGTGGGAACTCAATTATTCAAAAGTCTTCAGGTCCCTAAGGACTAGAACCTGAATGCAGATGTCAAGATTTGCTGATCCAAGTCTTCCAGTTCTGGATATGAAGAGGTCAGGAAGGCTTTCTAAAAAAAAAAAAAAACAACATCAAGTTTTCTACATGGGATCGGAAAGATTTACGTGCTCAGACATCCACACAAGAGTTTAACACAAACATTGAAATTTCTTTTAAAAAGGAGAACAAATCCTTGACTGCACAAAGAAAACAATCATGGCTATATGTTTTATTCCATGCTAGTAGAACTAATTAATTCATACAGATACTATGGACAATGTTTCCCAAACCTTTGATACCCAAGGCACATGATTCTCTGTGTTAAAATTGATGTCATGAGACAGATCTCCCTGAGCAGCTCTGCCTCTGTCCAATACAGCTATGAACAGCTGCTGAATCTGACATGCATGATATTCCACTCCTCAGGCTCCCTCACTCTTTCCAGACTATTTAGACTGGTTGCAGGGCAGAATGCACTGGCCATCACACTATACCTGTTGGAAATTTTTACTGTAAGGCATCAGAAAAATAAATACGAAAACATATTGACAAAAACTTTAACTTTTTATTTTATTCACAAACTCAGAGAGAAATTCTGGCCATACTGAAAAGAGAAGGAACATATCTTTTTATCTCTCTTCTCAACTTCTACACAAAATGAGAAAAAAAATATAGCTTGAGTCTTACAGCCTCAAGGGAACATTTTCAATAGAGATCCAAGATTAATATGACATTCATAGTAGCAAAATTCCTGTACCTCTAACAAATATCGTTGGTGATTTATTAGATATAGTGAAGAATGAAGTGTATGCAGGGCAAGAGAAAGAATAGAACTATATATGCAGCATGCCAAAAATTACCAGGGTCTTTAGTTGCCCAGGAACTTCTCTGCAAAGCTGATATGAAAACTTTGTATTATATTCATTATCTGAGGATTTATCAGAGTGTGACTTGCATTCACTTCAGCGTAAAATCAAATGTCAGTTTTAAATAACAGCCAGCCAGTCTGGGATAGCTGCTTAAATAGAAAATGAGAAAAAAATAGCCAATCATTTTAATAACATTTTCCTTATTTTGCCATTTATGTTGCAAGGAAGCTGAAGAAACAATGCTATGAGTCAGTCCTTTCCACAGTCATCCAGCAACCCATTTCTGCAGAGCAGGCCTGTGAACTGCTGTAATAAGTGGTTGTAACATGGAAAGCTCTGGGGTCCCAGTCTGAGCTTTATTCATGAATGTGTGTTTGTACAGTATTCCACTGAGCAATGTTAAACAAAACTACTGCTCCCAGAGTTAAGATACAGGTGAACAAATCAAAAGTTATCTTATCTTGCAGGGATATGTCCCATCCATTTTCAAGGAGCATTAGCTGTTAATTTTCTGCTAATAATTCTTGGTGCAGAATTGTAAGGTACGTTGGGGCTGAATGTGGCAATAAAAATATGTGATTACAGAGAATAGAAATAAGGTTAAAAATAGAGAGAAGGGTAGATAGAAAAGTGTAGAATTAGAAAAGATCTTAATGAAAAAATATTAAAATTAATAAAATTTAGAACGAAGCCACAGAAACCCACAGAAATACCCTTCTCTCCCCACAAAACAAAAACCACACAAGAACAGAAAAAATCTCAAACACACCCACACCCACTAAACAAAAAAACACACTGGGAGGGGGGAACAAAACAAAAAACCAAATCAGTAAACTCCCATCTCCCTGCTATAACAAAGGCACCTGTTCTGCACTGAGCTGAATATAGACTCCTAAAGGGTCTGTGTTGGTGCATAAATCCATTAGAAACAAAGTTTGCAATTGTTGACCTGATCAGAGAGCACAAGGTAAGGTTTCAGGATTTTGGGATGATCACAACAGAAATACATGATAAAACACATTCAGTTTCCTTGCAAATACTGATTTGGGATGAGTGTTTTTTACACTCATTGGGGATGAGTGATTTACAACACCACCAATTCCTTTGTCTCCCTTCTAAACAATACTATTTTAAACTCCAAGCCCTTTTGTTCTCTCTGGATCCAGGATCCCTTCTTGCTGCCATAGAAATTGAAAAGGTGAACATTTACTAGCAGCAAAAATAAATTTAATCTTAGGCACCTTTTAGAACTTCTGTTCAGTTTTTGGACCAGACCTCAGATTTTAAACCCTGGTTTGCTGCTCTTTAAAATCCTTTGGACTTTGAAGAAGTTTAGTTTTAGGATCGAAAGCCTTCAAAATCTAACCTAACCTTTAGACTTGAAATATAATGTAAAGCAATTCAGAGAATATTTGTTTCTGTGTCATTTAGTCTGAGAATATAACTTCTTTTATATTTTTTTGATGTGATTACATTGTGCTGTATGGATATAGTGAAGGACATGAGGAAGCTGAATGGAGAATTTTTTGCCATCTCATTCCTCTTCAGACAATTCTTTGGCAATGAGTTTCCCTTACTGTTTCTTGTCAAAGAACTGACAAAAGAACTCTGAACATAAATTGGTGGCAGTAGTTTAGTTAAATTATACTAAACATATTGATTTATGCTTCTGTCTGAGATCCTTGGAACCTTCTGAACCTTCTTTTGAAAGCTCAGCTGTACAGAATGCATTTGTTGCCAAAGTCAAATACACTTGCTTGGGCGCCTAAGTGGAGTGCAAAATTAAAGAAATGGTATTTTGGTCTTTTAAAACCAATACAATTTACAGAGAAGCTGGACTTTCTCTACAGATGTTGGAAGTCAGGAGGGCAGTCTGAGAAAATCCCTAACACATAGGTACACAGCTATGGAATGGGAGTACTCATTTTAAAATCAGTTTCTCTTAAGAGTCCACTTATAAGCTGAGTTATTAACACCTCAGAGAGAACTTAACAGCAAAACTAAGAAAACATTATTTTTTTTTTTAGCAAGGAGCACTGTAAACCTATTATTCTTATCAATACACTAATATTTCCTACACAGGCTTCTTAGTCACTTTGCTGTGTAATCATATGTAACAATCTTTGACTACAGTCTTTCTAGAATGATATGTTCTTTGTTCTACATCAAAAGTTTTGAGATGTTAATTTTTATGATAAAAAAACAAAAAAAAATTTAAAAAAAAATGTCCTTTTTAAAAAAAAAACCTTTAAAAATTCATTTATTTAGATAAAAACAGTAATGTGTTGTCTTAAATGCAAAGTACAGACAGAGAACTATTAATATTTCACTTTTGGTTTTCCAACTGTCTCATTTTGTAGCCTTGGAATTAACATTTAACTTTTCCATGATTTCACAGCATCATCTGTGTAACAAAGATAATACTCATCAAGCCAGAACAAGTGGCTAAAGTGCCTGCTCTAAAGACTTGTTAAATGAATGGATATGTTTCCATGTATTTTAATGACTTTTACATCAAGCTGTTAATTCAGAGGATTACATTTTCATTAAATTTTAGAGAAAAAAAGTCAATAAATGGAAAACATTCCTTTGATCCACAGTTCCTCATAACATTTGTATTCTAAGCAATGCATCATTGTGATAATGCCTTACAGTGCTACTGCTTAGAAACAGGACCCTACCTGCTTTGCTTTCACCTTTTAGCATGGGAACTGAAAACATTATCTACAGAATAAATGGATAAACAACTATAAAATCTGAATGTTCTTTTTTAATATAAAATGTGTGGTCACTTCCATGGGTATCATGCTGAAGAGAAAATGTCAGTGTCATTATGGCATTTAATTTCATCAACAGTTAAAAGAAAAATCTCTAAGTTCTCAACTCATTACATTTTTTTTGCCTTGTTGATCAGTTGCACATGTAGACAAATATAAGAAATGAAAATGCATTGAAATCAAAACAGATCACCACCAGTGATCAAGTAGAAGTCATCCTCAACTGTCCAAGTGTCCTAGTGGACCCTAAACCAGTTTAAACAAGCAGTATATTGGATAATGAAAATAATTTTCAATGTGATATTCAATGTTATGCCTCAGGACACGACTTCATTTAGAATATGAATGTGTTTCATATATCAGAGGGTAAAGCAGATGAGACTGGGAGAAGATTGGTCATTAATTTTAGAATTCATGATTCTCCTATATTTGTAAATTAATGTGGTTGCAATAAATCACGGTCTTGTGGGAAGTGGGATAAAAGTGAGTCAGAAGAGACACAATTATCAGGCTGAGGTACTGACCAAACCCTCAATCAGATTGAATGACGCCTAAATGTCTTTTGGTTTATTAGTTGTTTAACAACTTTTACATCCTTTCTTCTTTCCAAATAAAAACTAATTTTGTTTTTAATCAAGCTGTAGGAAAGAAAAAAAACCATAGATGTTTTGTAGTCCAAATCAACTCTTGCCTTTAAAGCTGAAAAAAATCCCAGCATACATATTCCATTTTCTTAAGAAACTTTTTCTCAAAGGTATCTTATTTAAATTTCTCCAAGTAATTGGCTGTTATAAAAATCACTGTTTAATACAAGAAGAAGCAAATTGCTCTGTTTCATAAGCTGACAGCTGACTGCTGTTGATTCTGCATATTGGGGAACTGTGATCAATGATGGCTCTTAACAGAAAAAGGTCTTTGTAAATAGGCATTTCCAGCAGGAAAAAATGAATATCTTATTAAGCTTTCAGACATTTTACCATTTGGTAATGAGTCACTGAAGCATCTGGCATGAATTTCAGCACCTTTTAACCATTTATACACTCATAATGTTGATACACACTTCTTTGTTTATGGTAGATATGAATACATTCATTGCTGCCTATGACGGGGAAGAAGGAATGGAGCTAACAGAATTAAATAAAAAAATTAAAATGAAAAAAAAGGCAAATGCAGAGTAACAGGCAAACTTAATGAAAATGCTACATTCATTTTTGGGAACACAGCATCTGAAAGCTTTGCCACGGTGATGATTCATCATTTTTCAGAATGGATGAAGTTGAGGCAGCCAAGAGATGCCTGAAGAAATTACTGTAGTAAGACATTTTCACCTAATTGTTATTTTCCAGACTCCACAGTTTTGCCAATAACGACTTAGAGTCAAAGTTGAATGCATTGTTTGGGCTTAGCATAACCAAAGCACAGGGAGAACAATTTCATTACAAAAAGCTATCCTGATTCAAGAGGGAAGTTAAGTTCTCAGTTGAATTTTCACAGGCTACAAGTAACATGAGCATTTGGGAAGCATTTTGCCTACAGTTCCTCCACCCCCACAGGATCCCTCACCCCTTCTGCAACACAAGCTAACTACCATAATCTGTAAATATGAAGAAGAATATATACTTATTAAAAACATTCATTATTTATGAACAAGAAAAAAATCCATAAAAAAGTGAAACTGAGAGATCCACTGGTAAATACTTTTTTTAAAAAACACAGACCTTCCTTATTTTATTTTACAGTTATTTTCAATCAGAGCATGCTTGCAGATGTACAAGATAAAAGGGAATTTTGTGGTGCTTGACAATGAAAACATAGACCCCATTTTTTCTGCTTCTCTGTTTACTTCATTAAGGGCTGCTGAAGTAATGATGTAAATAAATCCAGGATCAGACCTATTCTTTTGGCATTAACAATTCTCTGAGGAAAATCTTTTTCACACACAAATGAGTGTGACAATCTAACCTGTCTACTTAGAAAATTTGGATGGCTGAACAATCAGAATTCTTGAGCATGCAGTAAATTTTCTGCAAGGCACATCAGTTATTACCTTCTTCCCAACGATTTTATTTGTTGAATCATTTTTTATTTTTTTTTTCTAATCAGAAAAACACTGGAGTGATAATCACAGTATTTTAATCACCTGGGAAATAACGAAATAGGAAGATCAAGAAGAATCTGGCAAGTGCAGACCAATGTAATTGTCTCCTAAAACCGTAGTAGACCTTGCAGATAGGAAGAAACAGTAGGTCTATAATGCATAGAGACCTGTCTTGGAATTACAGAAAAATCTTGTTAGCTTTTATTATTTCCTTATTAAAATTTAAATTACATCGATCTAGGGTAAACTATGAATATACTGGCGGACAATATTGAAGTCTATTACATTGAAAAGTTTAAAAAATGTCTTGATATATATGGAATTCTGTATGTAAATAATGCAGTTTCCTGATTTGAGCAAACATATGCAGTTAATTAAACACAGGGTGAAGAATGACCAGGCAGGTAGCAGACCAAGATTTGAGGTTATTTTTGATCACAGGTTGCACAAGTCAAATGTTGTACTACCACATAAATCAGAACAACCTGTAGAGCATTCTTTCCACTTTGCAACTTACCTGCTTCTCCTTGAATTGGACACCCTCAAAGTGGGCATGGTGCCTTCTGATCTGTAGAATTCAGAGGAGTGCAACAAAAGATCAGAAGTCCAAGAAAGAATGGGTTAGGCAGTTGGTGTAAATCTTGGAAAAAAAAGGGACTGAAGAGAACAGAAAAAAATTCAGTTATATAAAAGGATTGTAAAGAAGGAAAGAATAATGTCCTTTCCCTCTGCTGGGGCTAGGTCCTGATTATCCAACTTTATACATTTCATTAAAACTGTTCCCTTAAACATGGTATATAATATCAAATCAAAAATGTTCCAAGCAATGTCAAAATATTAATGTTGGCAAACCTTCTCAGGTATGAGACTTTGAAATGATTGAAGTAGATCAGAAGCCAAACTGACCCAACAATTAAACTGCTCATTAAAAGGACATACATGAAAAGAAGGTACTACTGAAACAAGGTTTAAATCAAATTGAACAGAGATTCTCAAATTCAAAAGGCTGCATTTTCATTCTTTTATTGTTTTATTTTTTTTTGTTTTGGCTCTACATCTCTAGAAGAGAAAAAGCAGTGAGGTTCAGTGACTCCTAATCTGTTTTCTACAGAGCACTTTTTCTCTCACTGTAAGGTAATGAGCACTGATCAGAATGTGAATCTGTTGAATAAACAAAAAGTACTCTATCAAGATTTTTACTGTAGAAATACATAAGTATTTTGTCTGCTGTTTTTATACTCCAAGGTGGAAGAAACATGCACAGTCTAAAAATAACAGAAAAAATGACGTAGCTGAAAGTTCGTTCAATGCTCTAACTGGGAAATATTAGCTCATGAGGGTTTTTCTGTGCTTAGTCCAGCCTTTCGGGAGGATCCTAAGTAAATAGTTGTGGTTAGCAGTAATTTCTTCAGAAGAGAATACATGTTTTAGTGAAACAAAGACAAAAGATGACACAGTGTGCTGGGCAAACCTGGCACGAACCTTACTGAGTGAACAGCAATATTGGATGAAGTACAGACCAGTTCTGTGATTCTGAGTTCTTGTCGGACATCCCACCTGAGGAACAGCTTCAAAGATGTTAAATCACTTAAATAATGATTTATGTTAACAAAATCAACATAGCAAGCCAATTTTTAGATTAAGCAGATTCAAAGAATTAAATTAGGATGAGTAAATCAATTTAGGAAAGGCTTTTACATTATCAAAACAAAGTAGCACATCATTAATCAAATTTACCCTCTAGAAAAGGAATGGGAATATGCAACTCTGTGCATTCCTTTTTCACAGAAAAAAATAACCTTTAGTCCCTCCCTCTTCTCTTTGTGCTTTAGGAGGGAAGACTGTTCTCTGGTAATGCTGTGGGTGACACTGTGCAAGTTCTATCATTTTCTGTATCTGTATCTGTATCTGAGAAAAATACGGGGTCATTGCAGTTAAGTATTTACACTATTACTGGAATAGGCAACTTTGATCAGCTGGCAAGTAGCCATGAAGAACATAATATATCAAAAGCCTACTACTACCTCTGAGTTTTTTATGGCCCATAAAAACATATTTGGGTGCATTAAAAATTAAGGAATCATAGTATTACATTATTTATTTTTATTGATAAAAAATAAATACACTAACTATAATGAGTGCTCAGATAATAACTAAATAAACTTCATGTCACAGTTAGAGCAAGTAGCCTGTGATTTAAATGTTATTGTTATATCTTTATAGAATAGTACATCTTGGTTTTTGTTTCTTTATTCTTTAATATTTTTTTAGGAAAAAAAACAAAACAACTGAAAAAAGGCTTCAAGTAGCATGTTAAATTACAGCTTGATAGATGTTCATATTCATATTTCAGAGAAATTCTCAGTCATCTCTTTGCCTTAGGTTCAGAGTGATAGCTGAAAAGAAGTAGAGAATACACCTCAAATTAATTTACACTGCTCTCATTTGCTGCCAGATTCTCTCATAACACCAAAGGTTCGTGACAATCATTAACACACAGCCCAAATGGCTATGCTTGTTTTACTGTCCTGGAAAACAGGTCCTGAAAAAGAAAAACAGCATAATTCCCTCTGAAGAAAAACCAAACCACCGTCTGTGTTCACAGAATCAAAACGCTAAATGAGAACATGATTGTTCTCTCAACACGTAGCTTTTATGCAGCACATCCTTTTCTCCACCATCACTTATCTATTTCTTGAAGACTGCAACAGAGCAGTAAATGAAATGCCTAATACCAAAATTAGTGTCATGACTACTTTCACCTGTACCCAGAGAAACAGATTCCATTACACAACATTTTCATACACCAGCACCACTGTTTCTGTAGCTCTGGCTCCTGTAGAATTTCAGGTTTTATTCCCCTTTCAGGGTGAAGCTACACAGCTCACTGGAGCACTATGTGAGAAGGCCTAGATTTACATCAAAATAAGCAGGTAAGTCTAATAAATACAGCATTGTACATGGACCTTCCACTGCAGATTATATACATTCCAAATTCTGCTCAAATGTTTGTCAAAGATTTTTTCTTGTATTAAAGAAATATTCAGCCTAATAAATACAGAATTGCAATGGTTAGATTTGAAATATGATTCAAAATAGGTCTGAGGCACCCACAATTCAAGCATTAATCCTGTCAACACCTAAATCTATTAAAAACAATGGAAAAAGTAAAAGAAAATGCATATAAACTTGCAGGTAGAGAAAATGCTAGGTGGTCTTTTACTGGTTTGTTTAATATTTTATTGTAAGACCATAAATTATACAAAGACATTTCGATGACAGAGGGAATTTACATAAGTGCCTAACTACACCAGAGTTGATTTTTAACTTATAGAAGGCACCTGCTAGCATTTTTATGTCTCTAACTTTTTCTTTTGGTAAACTATTCATTAGAAGCAGATAAATATATTTAAGAAATGGAAGAATTGGTATGGTCGTCTTTGCCTCACGAGCCAATGAATTTTTTTGATTTCCAAATTGAACTCAGCAGCTTCTACCTAATGTGCAACAAATGTTTTAGAGGACAAACATTTTTACCTAGTGATAATAACCTGTGATAGTGATCTCAAATTTTTTAATTGTTCTGATATTTAAGCGATAAATGTTTAAATGATATTTAGAGAAAAGAAATTCTCAGATGGCTTACAAATTAGCTACGACCTTTATGCTACGATAACACTTAAGTCACTATCAACCTGAGCTGAATCTGAAATGCCTTCTACTAAACAAAGTCTTCTATGAAATTAATATATGTTTTTACAGAAAGGGGATTTAATTTTGCTTTGTTTTATTTTCATGCTAATATGACTGGTACCTTTTTGGGAAGCAAAGAGAAGAATAAGAAGACAATCTCAGAGAATAAATTCCTGTAGTTTCACACTGCTTCTCCCAAATTAAAGCAACGCTTAGCTATATAGAATTGCACTATCATAACCAGACAATATTTATTCTCTCTACACAGCTTCATTTTGAAATGAATAAAATATACCTCAGTACTCTTTTAGTGCTTCATTTGAAATGGAAAACAATATTTATATGACCTGAAACAGATCTTCAAAGATTTATTAACTATAAACATTATCTTTCATAGACCTTGCAACTTGGATGGTTTGTATAAGACTTTACCACACAAATATGCCTTGAGGTAATAATCACAAATAAAAACGTTCTTATCAGAATGCCTTCATTCCCTGAAAAGACTAATTCCTGAGAGCAAAGAGAATGCTCAAGGTTATGTTGAATGCAGAAAATGAACAATACAATTTCAGTTACAAATTACAATGTTGGAATAACATTATTTGTAAGTTGTTCATTCAGAGGGCTCAATAATAAAACATTTTAAAAGATAAAGATAAAATTAGCAATTATTATAGTATATTTCATATGAAATTCATAAAGTGTTAAAAATTGTCTTCAGAAGTCCTCTGCTGTTTATTTTATCTAGATAGTACTTTAAGCATAAAAACAGTAAAAAGAAACTTACCGAAATTTCCACAGTCAACACAGAAATTATACTGAAAATTCATCAAAGCTGTCAACTCCAAGTTCTCCTTCAAAGCTACATCCAAAACCCAAAACCAAACATATAAAAATGTGCATCTAGAATGGGTGCTAGAATATTGTGACTTCAGTCTACAATGACATATTTGATTTTGCTAAATCAAAACAACAAAACAGTTTGTTAATTTTTCTAGGCAGGTAAATCCATGAATATATAATTCAAATGACAATTCTGAATAACTGTGAGCAAACTCTAAGAATAAAATTTGGCGTAAATATAATAATAGTAATAATAGTGGCAACAATAACAACAGCAGAAGTAGCAGCAACAACAACAATAATAATAATAGAACTGCTACTTTCAGATCTAAAATCAGGGGTCTAAGACCAGGATTCATTGGACCAAATTCAGTAGCCCACACCATAATGATCTCCTCATAAGTTAATTGTTTAAGCTGTTTGTACATTCAGTGAGGAGCATGAATATCCTCCAGAACATGATTCATCTCATCTGATAAGTAGCCATGTAAAATAGGTTAGATGAATCATGCCCTTGTTTTTCTTAACCACTTCTAAAGGGCTCTCGGTAACTAGCTCAGAAGTAGCCAGATGACATAAAAATGTGGGCTGTGTCTCTTTCAGCAAGTATGCCCTGTAAAAAGGAATAATCTTTTTGGTCCATGAAGGTTAAGGCAAAACATCAACACATATATTTTTTAAAAAGAGAGACATATAAAATGGTTGAAGAGGAAAAAAATCTCACCACTTTTCTTTTGACATATGTTTGAAAATAGTAGTGGTAATAATACTGGAAATAATGACATAATATGACTTTTTCTTTCAACCCTGTCATAATATTCTCCATAAATATCATCATTAAAGAATGTAATTGCCAAATATATAACTCTGATATGCACCTACAGTCTGAGATGTGACATACCTGCCGCAGCAGTGATACGATTTACAGGTTGACTATTATGAGTTTAAGTAATTTTCAAAAGACTATGATTGTAAGCATATTGCTTTTGGTTTCTTGCATTCACTTCCTATGGTTTTGTGTGAACTGTTAAAAATATTGAAAGGACATTTCAAAAAACCTGAAAAGTCAGATCTCTACATGGTACTACGTAGTGGATCAGCACTCTGAACACTGACATAGAAATTGCTGAAATATTGCTTGATTAAAATCTTAGAAGCAGGTTATCTGAATACATAGAAGTAAATGGTACAAGTGGCTTGTTGTAAAAATATATTAGAAAAATATAAAGATGTCTAATCAAGTGTACTGTGGCAAGCATTCATCAAAGTTAAACTATTTGCAGTGATCTAACCTATAAGATACCAGTGGCTAAAAAGACTGCACTTGTAAGTTTATTTCTGATGCTGTGGAAATGATATCAAATCAGAACATCCATACACATGAAACATGAGGAGGTTCCAGCTTTATAAACAAACAAGGGAAGAAACAAACCAACAGTAAAAGCTGGAATCTGCATCATCATTAAAACCTAAAATAATACAAGTTGTGGTGAAGCCAATAAATTTGACAGCACAGTGGGCAAAACTATTCAAGAAATATATTAAAAAAACATGGGATGCCTCTAAGATTTATCAAACAAAGATTAAGGCAGAGACTGCAAGAGAGGTCTTGATGCAGGTAACATCTTTCCTAGAAAGCAAAAACAGTGTTGATAGTGTAAAGATTACACCCTCTGACAGGTTTGGATTGAAATAATACTCCCTAAATCTTCCACACAGTTGAATGGGGCCACTCATTACTACTGGCCTAGGAAAGCTATATAAACACTTCTTTTCCACTCTGGCCTGGAATTTCATGTGTATAAACCAAATCATAGCTCAAATACCACACTAAAAGAACTTCTGAAGTCACTCATATCAAGTCTGATATGTCCAGGGAAATTAAATCTATCACATTTAATAAGTAGAGAAAACTAATTACCTTATTTAAGAAAGATCACAAAATTACAGAATAATTTAAGTTGGAATGGACCTTTGGAGGTCATCTGTACTGGTTCCAAATCAAAGAACAGCTAACTTCAAAGTCAGAGAATGTTCAGAGCTTTGTCCAGTTGAGTTTAAAGTACCTTCATAGATAAAATTATGAAATATTTTTAGAGAAACTGTTCCAATTTCTCATCATTATTATTACAAAGAATTTATCCTCACATTTTTCTGGTGCACGTATCTGCTGGAGTGTGTATAGGTTGCATCTTACTTTTTTCACATGTTCCTTGAAGATGAACTGCCACTTTATTGTTATCCCTTTTAACTTGATGCAGTCTTTGAACACTGCATTAATGCAGTCTTTAATGCAGTCTTTGAACACTGCATTAATTTATATTGGGGAGAGCAGACCCAAGTATTTTATTTTCTCTTTACTCTCTTCCTATATAAAAGTTAGAGTTCTCTTCTTATTATATTTTCATTTATGCACATAGGTATTTTATATTTTCCATTTTCCACTAAAAAGTCAAAATTAATGTGTTTTTAACAAGTTTACTTTATCCCTGCAGTGCTGAGAGAACTTTGCTATTGAACATTCCTACATTCCCCAGATAATCTTTATTATTTCCTCTCTGGATGAAGATATTTACCCCACTTGTTTAGGAGTGTTTTTTTCCCCTCTCTCTTATTTAGAATACAGACTTTGTGTAGGTTTAGCTGCCTTGATTTAAATGCAAAGCCTTCTCCACACTGAAGCCTACAACTACTAAATTGGGGTAACTTCATAAAAACACCGCACACATCATTAGAATTTACTCTTTTTAAACTGTAAAACATAAAGATCTCCCCTTCTGCATTGTGTTAACCGCTAATCTACATTCTTCTGCCACAGACTAAAGACTCATTTTGATATCAGACTCGTTGCATCTTTATTCCAGCAATGCAGGAAATTACATTGCTCTGGTCTATCAATACCCAAAATAAATATTTGGCATGACCATGAAGCAACTAGAAATCCAAAGTGACTTCATAGATACACGAGACAAACATGCAAAACCAACTACTGTGATAATCAATAATATTATGGTCAGGTTACCCAATTCTTGTAACTAATTGTTATTTTGGGAAACTAAAAATTGACCTAAACCAGTATCCTAATCTGTACTGCCAAGCGTTTAAATTATTAGCTGATACTAGCAACAGCTAAAAGTTCCCTTGCTCTGATTCAAGAATTTTAAGTGGCTAACTTAGAGATTTATTTATATGTACATCTCAATTCACATATTTTTCACTTAAATTAATTGAATTGAATAATTAGAATAATCTGATAAATCTATTTCTGACTATTTCTGATAAGCAGATCTCATAATATAACTTCATATTTTACCAGAAACAGCTCTAATCCAATGCTACCTCATGTTGGTTAATGACTATTTAGAAAGAAATGACAGCAATTACTTCTAGTGATAGCTGTGCCCTACAGCATTAGCAGCCTTTCATTCCAATCAGTATCTCAGATTTTACAATCCCCTTATGACAGAATTTCTGATATGATTTGTTATTCTAATACTATTAGAGAAATCATATGACTAACTAGATCTCAGTCTGACCTCGGGAAGTCTACTGTAAATTTCTGAGCACAAACTCGGTAAATTTCTTATACCCATCCTTTCTAAAAGTAATTTTACTCAAAACTAATTTTTTTAATGTTGAAAGTCACAGACATTCTACCACCCCTAAGAATGGGACATTTTCCGTGACAGTAATGTTCAGTTAGCTGACTAAAAACATTTCTAAAAAGTAGATGTTCTCTCTCTTTTTGTTCCTAGATGTTATGTATTTATTTTTACATTTTGGTTTTGATTTCTTTTTTTTTGTAAGGGAAGTTGTCCAGATGTTAAGACTAAAGAACTGAAACTGGGGAGATAACTCAAATGCTGCATTTTCCTATGTACTGCACATATTTTACCTGCTTAAATTATACCTGCTTTACCTGTTTTGAATGAATAAAGAATGAACCATATTCCCTATTTAATTATTATTTTATTTTTACCTCGAGGTATATTTTATAACGTATGAGAAAGTTCAGACAGTGAGATTATGGGAATATGCCCTTTTTAGCTTTAGAATCACTTTGGCATGAAGCAACGCTTACTCCCTCTTGAGAGACTCAAGCATTTTACCAGTGCAACTACTAAGAAATAGATATGCAAGTTAGAAGGAAGACTTGGATACAAGATCTAAAAAAAACCCCAGCAATATGGTGGCATTTATTTATTTTTTTAGCTGCGTGGGGTAGAATGCATCTTGCATACTTGAACACATACTTACAATATCAGAATTAAGTAATAAGTGACATCAAAGACTTTGTCATCAGTTACAGGAGATCATGCATCTGGAAAATATTTCCTGAGGCCTTGTAAATCTGCCACTAAAGGAAAGTACTCTGCAGATCAGGGCCCTGTTTGTAAATCGGGCTTTCCATTCTATTTTTATTTATTCAAACATAGGAGAGAGGCAGAAAAAAATACAGATTTTATTAAATGGAGCAGGAGAAGCACATCTATGCCACATCTCTCATGTCAAAGATACAGCATCTTATAGCAGCCATCTAAGAGCTTACCAAGTCAGAGATACTCTTTTGTCAGGACCTTCCAAGCACCCGCCCCACACTGAAACCATCTACTCAACACAGGCCACCAGCAGCCCTCAGAAACTGCCCTACCTCTATTTCTCTTCTGTATTTTCACTATTCTTTATTTACAAAGTATGTTGAAGGTACAAGTACTTAGAAGAAGAGGACACTTGACAGAGGAAACAAAAGGACAGAAAAGACCTACAGCCCTGGGACCATCTACATGGGCAACAACTCCTCAATCTGTAAATGAGCAACTGGGTGCAACAGCAAATACTCCTGTAGAAAGAAGGGCTATGGCTGCTGCAGTGGTGAGTACCAGTCTCACATCCTCTGGATTCACATTTATCATGGGTAACCTCTGCTGGAATCACACCGTTTTCTGTGTATGGGATTATGACAGAGTGGATGGTCAATTAATCTGGGATTATTAAGATATCTCTCTTCAGAGCCAGAACAGGTAAAACAGGATAGTTTTAGGGTCATATACCTGGGGTCATATACCTAGTTAATTACTGAATACAACCAGTGTGAAGATCCCATAAACTCACTAGGAAACCTGCTTCAAAATTTCACCCTTTACATTATAAAGAATTTTTCCTTTCTAATTCTAATCAGAATTTACTTTGTTTCACCTTGTATCCTCTGTCACTCATCATTTTGTGGTGTACCTCCAAAAATAATTTGATGATCTCCCAATAGGTAGGAAAACAGCAATAAGATTCCTCCCTGCCCTTCTCAGACAAAGTGTGACCCATCCGATATCTCTCACATTGGTGTTTTCCATTTGTGGCATTTTTTTTTTTTCTCAGAGCATCATTTATGAAATCTCAAATAAAACCCTGTGTATCAGTCCATCCAAAGCAATGAGAAGACAGACGTGTTTGCTCATGCATGTTCCTTATTATTGCTGTCTATGGCTGGTCATTGCCAGGTGTCTTGAGGAGAGGGTTTCTGTCAGAGTTCAACTTGACATCTGCAGCACAGTCTGATCCTCACGTGATTAGCGTCAGGAGGTGACTATTTTTCCATACAATAGATGTGAATTCAACTTCGGGAAGTGTTCTTTGACTGGCAGCAGGCTTGGGCGGTCCCTCTGAGGTGTTCATAATGCTAATGTCACTTTCTAAGAGTGACAGTTTAATCTTGTAGATTGTCACAACTCCACAGAGAAAACCAAGTACTTTATTCCTACCACTGAAAGTATGTGGAAGGGACCTATGTGAGGCTACAGCCATGCATGCATATATCTCAGTAATCACTGGAATTATACATACTTTTATTGTAATATATTAATTATATCAATTAATATAAAAGTAAAATATCAGTTTCCTGTTAGTTTTTTTGCGTTTCCAACACAATATTTTTGCCTTACTGTACATATATTTAATAGCAACTCTACTTAAACAGTACATTACTGGCAGTTATGGATATTAGAAGAAAAATATTGTTTTCTAGGATATTTATTACATGTTACAGAGGGTATTTTGTGTTTTGGTTTTTAAAACCTTTTCATCTATGTTCAAAATATAAGCTCATGTTTCAGTTGCAAGAAATAAAAAGGTTTATACATGTCTGCAAGGTATAAAGTTACAGAACCAAACTTTCAGAGGCTACAGCAGTAAGTCAAGTGGTTACAAAAGCAAAGGTTACCATTCCCAGCAGCTGCAAATAAGCACAACACCATCATCACTCTGGGGATTATACTGATGTCTTCCACCAGATCTGGCTGAATACATGCTGCAGGTTGTATTTCTTGCCCTTTAGTTTCATTTGTTTATTTGTACTAATATGAGGGAGATGACCATAGAAACAGCATCAGTTTGCATTTAAAGAGTCAGTTTCAAAGTATTTATTGCCTTATCACAGACACAGAGACAGTGAAGAAGTACTTTTGATAAGCATAATATTCATTAAGTAAAGGAAAAATATCACTGTTATTTGACCCAGAGCAGTGTTGTGGTTTGGAAACTCCAGGGAGATGCTGTCAGAAGCACAGGAAACTGGTAGGTTCAGCCACCTTATATAAAATCAATCCTAAATTATCCAGAAAGTTGTATGTACACTAAGAATGGAAATATGGAAATGGAGTTGTGCAGGAATACAATCCCACAGTTGTACAGGGAGGGACTCTGTAATAGCAGTCATGTTTGGAAACATCCATGGAACTCTAAATTACAAATCTGATTCCCTGCACCCAAGTCTGTGCTCATCTGCCTGTCCCCACCAGCTGACCTTCAAATGGAGCTGCTGTCTGTCTTATCTTATGAATTACAGACCTGCTGAAAGCCAGAGAACTAACATTACTGTAGTTACCTGTTATCCAGCAGCAAGTATCTCTATTACTATTTCATCCGTTGAAAGACAGAAATACACATCTATTTAAAAACACACCCAGTATTGTGTGCTTCGAAAAGTAAAATCCAACATTGTTACTGTGATTTACACAGGCTCATCAGGTTTAGTGTGAGGGGCTAGGGCTGACTGACACTGCAGTATGTCTTTTGTTATTTGCATAAATGCTGTTCAAATATATGTTGTTTACACCCAAAAGTTCAGTTTACACCCAAAAGAGTTGTTGCAGGAGGTAAGGTGCTGTGGGAGGACAGGGCACTGATGCTGCTGCAGCAGTCAGCAGCCACAAGGTAGGGGTGGTGGGGCTGCACCTCATAGTTCCAGGAGGCTCCAAGACCAGTGAAACAAACTGCAAATGGTGGGTCAGGGGAGCACGAGGAGGTCCTGCTCAGGTACAATCAGAAAAGTGGCAGCTGCAAGGGCAGAGACACTTCTGAGGGACCAGGGCAGGGACCCTCTGATGGGCCACAGTGACCCGGGTGTGAAACACTTCACCCTCCGTGCTCTGGGGTGGGATGCAAGTCAGCATAAATCGGGCTTGCAGGTGACTCAGCTGCTGGCATTGGAAGGGTGGAAGTGAAAAACTGAAGACGTGGACCCAAGGAAAGCTGGTAGGGTGAAAGCTACACACGGGAACCAAAGCTGAGGAAGACAATCTGTTGACAAGATGATAGATTTGTCGAAGAAGAACTGAGAGTAAACAATACCAAAGTAATTAATACAGAAGTGAAGAAAAATGGAACAGCAAAAGACAGTGTTAAGATGGAAAGTGGAATACTGATGCAACTGCAACAAGCTGTTTATTATCAGACACAAAAGCTGCTTTTAAGTGCTAGGATGATCTAAAAAATGCACACCACGGATTCCTTTTCAAATATGTATGAGTCACTTTCCCAAAGCTCTTCTGCCCACCATTTTAATGACAGCTGCTGCGGTGCTGAGATACGCCTGTATCTCTGTTCCGTAGGACGCAGGCCCCAGCAGGGAGCGTGTCTGGCTGGTGACAGGCTGCTCCACCCGCCTGAGCGCAGCACCATCTAGTGAGCCTCGGCCGGCCCGCTCCTCTTTCTGCATGAAGGAGAGTTCTAAAAATGATGTTCATTAACTTTCAGCCCACAGAAGCCTTTGGGGAGCACAGAGTCCTCTGAAACTTGAGTTTAGGTGCAGGAGTAAGACCTGTTCCAGGTGAATTCTGAGGATGCAGATCTTCCCTTCTTTCAAACACACACCTTATCTGGGATGAAGAGCAGGGCAGGTGTATGTGTTATGACATCAGCACGGCTATTGAGATGTTCCTTAGATGTTGTTAAAAATTCTGGCTTGACTCTTATAAGCTAGCTTGAGTGCCTCTTATTAATAATATTGCTAATTGGAATGGTAAGTAAGTAATATTTAATTTGCTATTTTCATAAGATGGTGGGTTTTTAGCCCTTAGAAATTAACCTTTCCAATCTTTCCAATCAAGATGAAAACTAACAAGCATTTCCCTGGGAAACATGAATTATTTTGCCCCTTACATAGTGGTTGCAAAGAGTAGAATCAGAAAATACTATATTATTATAATAATAACAACTATCAGTACAATTACAAAGCCTTTCATTCTCCAATACTTTATGAAGTTAGATGTGTATGAGACATATTTCACATGGATTCAAACTGAACTTAGAGAAAAGCTTCATTATTAGTCAAGTACATGTCAGAAAAAAACTTCCAGGTCTTTCAACTATTTTCTCTAGATGCCCAATAACCCTTTCAATAATAAAAAGTAGAATCGAGCAGAAGAAAGATAAAGTTCAGCAGGTAGATGCATAGACTGAATGTAGTACTTTTTTCAAGAATTCCATTAACTGAAGGACAATCAGAGGGAGATTATTGGTGTTATTGAGGCTCTACCTTTCTATGGTGCTTTCTGATAATAAAATTGTTCATTCATTTCCATCTCGTTCTGTCTTCCATTCCCTTCTGTCCTCTTTAAAACATTACGCATTCAGTGGGGAGTGTGGAGACCTTTCAAGCATCCAGAGTTTCGTATATTCTTTGAAAATTAAGTGAAAAATTAAAAATTAAACAAAGTAATCCAATCTCAGTATTTGCACACATTCACGTTGATACAATAAATCCTGCACACTAATTCTTTACAGTAGCCCTTAGAACAGACTCTCAGGAGAACTTCCCACCAAAGTCCTTACAGAGGTATAGAACCAGGTATTTGAGAAGAATTTCTGTGTATTTTCAGCTTAAAAGAAAAAAAAAAGCCTTGATTTATATCGTACTTCTAAAGCAAGAAAGAACTAACAATCTTCATATTGTTCACACAGTTGTATTTTAGAATAATTGATACTTTCTTGACAGAGGAACACTTTTAGAAAAGCGCTGTAGAGGCTGCATTTGTCTCAACTCCTAACCAGTGTGGGTACTTTTTAAAAAGAAGTTTGAAAAGGAACATAGTATGGTAACAAACTAGAAATGGCTCAATAAAGCAATATTTCAAAGACTTATGTCAGATTTGACGTTTGTGTTTTAAAAAAAAGGTGGCTGGCGTGCATCTTTATGAGGCATTTTGCAGATATTTGAGTGTAGTAAATTTGATGCTTATGAAAGCAAGGAAGTTGGTGCTATCAAGGTCACAGAACATGGATCCTAAGTAATCTTTCTCAGTGAGTTTGCCTTTCCAGTCCCTGTCAGTGATTGAAGAAAAAATCCTGCACCCTCAGGTTGGTATTTTTGTTTATGTCTGTATTTTGGTACATTTGAAACTAATTTTTCTCTCTTTTCACGTTCAATCTTATAAGAAATATTGATTCATAAGACTGGCTATTGATTAGACATTTTCAAAATGTAACAGTGATTTAATTAAGGAAAATAAACTCATTTTGTGTTGACATTAATTTCAGGTTGAAACAATTAGTTAGTTGTCCTTCTAACTAGGTTTATGTACTCTGGTCACACTACCAATCTGCCTTCGAGCTTTAACTCGGGAAGGAAGTAGTGCAATGAAAATATAAAAGAAAAAAAATTCAAGGAGCAAATTCAAGTCTACAAGCATTTAAAGTAGTATTTAGTACTGAGAGATCAGTAATAATCTAGAGGTAACATTTGATGGTTTATGGATACATGAGTATAAACAATATGATATTAATGAAGTTTTTACTGTTTGCTAAGGGAAAATAAGACTAATTTCAAGAGATATCTCTCCTTCAAATGAATGCTCCAACCATTTATATTTGTGAATGTCCTATTCGTTAGTTGCTTAGCATCATCTGACTACATAAATTTAGGTGAAGAAATATTAAATAGAAAACTTGTCCCCAAGGAAATCAACTGAAGTATGTAATGGACTTGAGGGAAACCAGGATTTAATTTAAAAGCTACCAGACATAGTTTTATCCAAGTCATATATAGAATTTTAATTTTCTCTTCATGCAGGCACCATTCTGCCAGTTTTCCCTTGTGAATACCTATGTTTCCCCTGAAGGAAAATGTTAATGCCTGCCACCAGGCCTGTCTCTCATGGAGTTTTCTCCACATAAAAAAGTGGAGTAAATTGGGTATTAAGATAATTCAGCTCTGCCTAACAGGAATGTTTCTTCTGGTTAAGAACCAATTACCTTTTAAGACCCTTGAGGCCACCTGTAATTGTAATAGATTTAGGTGCTGAATTGTAACTTACAATTTTTCTACCACCGCTTTTCTATTTTCTTCAGTTTGTGGACACTTAAGGTTTGGGTTTCTTTCTTAAGCTGGAATAATAGACCACACATTAAACAAAGTTAAGTCATTCAAAGAATTGATAGCCAGGAACTAAACAGTAGAGTTGAGGCAACAAGCCTTGAATAAAATCTGTAGAAATATCTGACAAGCAGCATTTCCACATGCTGGAGGGTTTGGGGTTAAGGTTTTTTTGTTTGCTTTCTTTTAAATATATTTTCAATTCAAAAGGACCTGTTTTCCATCCCAGAGAGAAAGAAATTTGAAAAAAATACTGCTTCCTATATTAATTTTTAGAGATTCCAGTATTCCTTTAAAAGAGTAGAGCTGCTGAGAATCTGTGATCTTCATGAATCTTACCAACAAGATAGACAATTTGAAGTGGCTTTCAACAAATCTACAACTAAACTTTGAAGTTAGCTTTGATTTATGCCTCCGAGTTAAATACCTAATGTTCCTTAGTCAGTGCCTGGAGGGAATTAAGTACCACAAAGTACAATTCACTATAATTTCCTTAGAAATTAACAGGAAACCTGAAATAACTAATAGGAAAGTCAGGGATGAGTGGAGCAAAGGCAGTCCCCTTGTGGTGACATGGCAACAGGATTACAAGGGGATTCCTGTGTTAGATAAGAATCATAGCCACATCTACTCTGACTCTCGGGAGTCAATATCAATCTTCAAAAAATGAAGCAGGAGGTTTTTTTCAAAGTTTAAGGGGTTTAAAGCATAAAACCTAGAACCTAACATAACTAATCCACGAGGTCAAGATTTTAAGCACTAATTATTTTTTTAACGAATAATTGTATATATATTTTAATTGACTCTTAGAGAAGAGACTAGGATTTGCTCAGTTCCCTGCTTATGACCTAAGAGGCTGCATGAAAAATCAGATGTCTTCTTTCCCTGAACTAAGACGTATTAGATTTTGGGTAAACAAACCCAACCTCACCACACAGGTTGAAAGATTTTTGTTAGAATAGAGTGCGTTCCTGTGGGTAGGAGTTGCTGAGAGTAGAGGCAATCTGTTTTCTTCCCCTTAACTCTGGAGCTTTTGTTTTAAGAGATGAATATCAAACCACCCATATGATCATTATTTGAATAGAAGTGGTTTTGCGTAAAAATTAATAAATTAGCACATAAATAGAACTTTGAGGACATTTAATGTATTAATCTTCTTAGTAGACAGAGAAGCATCCAGTTGAAAGATCTTGAACTGGATGAAACAAGTGTCAAGCTGCTCAGGTTTACCAAAAAGGCACAGCTTTTAACCACTGTCAGAAGTAAAACTGTGGATATCTTTATAAATTTGGTAGAGAAAAGTAGGCTAAATTCACAGCACTTAAGCTGAAAATGTTCACAATTTCCCTATAGGGTGGCTGGAGAGTTTAGTGTGTTGTGTTCTTTTAAGAGTCTTTTTTTTTTAATAGAATCATAGAATGTCTTGGGTTGGATAGGGCCTTAAAGGTGTGATGTCTATGTTTGATCCTGCAACCACCCTGGTCTCAAAGTCTTAAACAGTTGTATGATTGTCTCCATGACAAAAATGAATTCTGAAAGCAGACATTTAGCTTGAAGAGCAAAATGAATGCCCAGGACTTCCAAGATTTGGACTTACAAAAGGACAAGACAACATCCAGCTAGAGTAAATATGGCAGAGAAATAAAGTTGCTGTATTACAACATAAGACCTGCAAAATAAAGACAGATGGATAAATGGTTCAACCCACTCAGTCATCCCACCCTATTTCCCATCCTGAGTATGAGTAAAAGGACAAGTGCTACCATATCTTCCTCATTTCTCATGGTATTGTATTTATCAAGTGTATTTTGTATGTAGTTGTGGGTGTTCTCTACATATGTTAGAGACAAGAAAACTGACTGAGTAATAGGCCAACCCAGCAGCAATATGCTAGTTATGAGCATTGCCATTTCAAAATATATTTATGAGAGGTGAAATTCAACATCATACAAACAAATATAGCTGTGTTTTACAGCCATATCTCAGCTTCGTTCTGAGACTGGAATTCAAAGTGTGATTTGTGTTATGTAAAATATTGTTACTAGCAAGAGAGATACACTGCATACGTAGAGTTAATAAGAGTAATTTAAGACTAAAATAATAATAATGTACTAATAATATTAACTAATAACTGATATAGTGTGAATTAATGTTTTAACAATCTAATCCTCCACGTTATCTAATTGAAACAGCAATTTGTATTAACAATACAATTAAAATCATTACACAGAACAGTTCTTTCTATGTGCTATAGTCATCCCTTTTCTCTCACATTATGATCCAATGTTCCTCTTGTCCTGAAGTTGACAGCTGCAGTTTTCTTCAAGTAGGAGTTGGGGTGGTGATTACGCTGAGTTTTCAGTCTTTGTTTGTCAGCTATGATGCATTGAAGTAAGAGCAGAATAGACTAGACTAGACTAGACTAGACTAGACTAGAATAGAATAGAATAGAATTGTTGGAAGGGACCTACAATGATCATTCAGTTCAACCACCCCAACCCTTCAGGGCTGACCAAAAGTTAAAGCATATTATTTAAGGGCATTGCCTCTTGAACACTGACAGGCTTAAGGCATTGACCACCTCTCCAGGAACCTTGTTACAGTGTTTGACCATCCTCTTTGTAAAGAAATGCTTCCTAATATTAAGTCTGAAACTCACCTCCTATGCCTTTGTCTGGGTGATGTTCGTAATGAGTCAGAGTTTCTTCCTCTTCTCTCTTGGGGTCCACTTAGAGTTATATTTACATGTTTTCTTATTGTAGTTTGTCTCATCAGTTTTTCACTGCTAGGGCAAAGTCTGAAAGTCTAAAAGTTGTCACCCCTAGCCTGACCTGATAACAAGGGCTGTTTCTTCCAAGGCAGTGCCTCCACAGGTTTGCCAGACCCACCTCTTTGTGAACCATTCTCAGTGTTCACAAAGCTTCAGCTCATACAAATATGAAGCAATAGTCACTTTGCCACCAGATGAATGCTAAAATCAGTTGAAACCATGTCAAGACATAGCCAGACATGTTCTGACACCTTGCAATGTCAGTTCACTTCAAGTCTCTTGCCGATTATGGCAAAAATCATATTTCAAGGGTTAAATAGATTTTTGTTTACTGGTTTTTATGCACACATTTCTGACAATTTTCATGATCAGTATTTTATTTACTCATAAAGATAAAATATCTGACTAGGAGTTTAGTATGCAGCCTTCAAGTTGAGAAAATAGTCTCTCCTACTCAGTAGGCACATCCATGCTACTATTTTATCTCCAGCCCTCAGCTGGAGGTCACTGTGTGTAATAAATTGGATGTGCAAAGAAAAGTGAGTGCGGATGTTGTGTCAATAATGAATACTCAAGATTGAAAATCAAAAGTACATGTGATGTAAATACACATAATTTCTCTCTGCAAACTGAAAATACTTTTCAGTTTTTAAGATCTAGCTCTTTGTGAGGAGTTTCTAATCAGGAGCAAGGAAGCAGATGTACTTGCTTGTAAGTAAACAGGAATGTAAGTTCATTCACCTTGGTACTAAACCAAATTCTCCTACCACATATAAGAGCCTTGAGATAGCTCAAGTTTTATTGTGGCTGACTCAGATGATATAGTACATTAGCACGGACAGCGCTGTACTTATCGTGTTAGACCCTATTCGTCGGGCAGGAAGATCGATATGTTCATATATATTGATTTCCCAATCAGTATACTCATCCTGAATAATGGATAAGATATCAAAACGGGAAACAAATGAGCTTTGTATATCTTATTTCTGCAAGTTTCTAGTTCCACTGTACTAGTAGTAAGGAAGTTATTAAGATTGAACATTTGTACTTTACAGGGAGCTGTGTCTTACTGTCTTGGGTTTAAAATGTGCACTTTCGTTCCGTTTGAGTATTAAGATCACAACTCCTAATGCTTCAAAGACAAATCCCAAGATTTCCGGTTAATCTAGCAGGGTGCTGGGGAGCTGGCAGTTCCCTGGGCTGGGGCTAGGGATGTCAGGATGTCCCAGGGAAACAGGGTAGGGCCCAGCAGACAGAGAGGGCAGGTGGTGGGCAGCTGCAGCCTTGGGCACCAAGCTCCTCCCTGGGGATACAGAGAGTCTGGGACATCCATTGGGTGGGGGTCAGGAACCAGACCCTGAGGCCCAGGGCTGTGCACTCACATGGCTGTGGCACCCCAGGACCTGAATCTCGGGGAGGGCAAAGAGCAGAGGCTGTGTGCTGGCCTTGAGACACACTGGTGGGGCCCTGACAGTCTCTCTCAGTAGTCATCTCTCTTTACATTCTCCACACTGATATTTTCCTCACAGGTCGTAAGGGAGGTAGAGACAGAGGAGACAAGACAGATGTTTAAAACATCTGTGGAAGTGTCCCTGGCAGAGCTCCGCGGCAGAGACGAGCTCCCTCAGCAGAGCTCTGCAGAGGCGGCGTTTGGTCACTGATGTTTGCAGCTCATGTAAATGTTCTCCAAGGCTGCTGAGCTCTGAACACCTTCCCTTGCTGACATCATCATCATCATTTGCAGCACTCTGGCCAGAGCATGGCAATAATTCTCGTCCTGTAAGTGGGATTGTTACAAGGAGTTGTTCATAAATAATATGTTTCAATTTTCAAGCTGTGTCCATTGGACACAGACCACGAGGCACATCTTTCTTTCGCCCATTTAGCTGCCAAATGGAGTGTGACTATTTGCAGATATGGAATACATTTTTCACGCACCCTCTAACACACAATAAGGTGGGATAATTGCAGAAACTTACCTTCTAACAGGATTAGAATGTAAATAGAGTGAGGAGGAGAATTAATTTGAGAAATTCATTTAAAAGTAACATTGAGAGATTATTTGCACTAGCCATCATATCTCTCCATTTCTAGAAATGCATTAGTAAGCTCTTTTTTGTTTTGTTCGTGCTCAAGTCCTTTACACTCAGTATCTAATAAAATTAATGAGGCAATTATCTGGCAAGAAACAGTAACTCAATAGCTTATCCATTAAGAGTAGTCTCATAAATAGTCACAACTTGGACTTAGTTCAGCACAAACTCAGACTATATTTTTTGTGAAGAAAATTAAGAAACCCAAAAAGAGAATGTTCTGAAGAAGCCAAACCAAAAGTGTTACTTCTGTACCCCACAACAAAATTCAAAGATGGTTTCAAAGATAAAGTTTTGAAATTGGACTTCAAATGTGTAACACTGTGAATTGATCTAATTTTCTATGAGTTCATTTAGAAGATGGTAAGGAAAATAAAAACTATAACAGGGTTAGGCAAAAGCTGTGGAAAAGAGTAGCACACAGCAATTAAGTTAAAAATGGAAGATTAAAGTATTCAAAAAAAATGCAAAAGGACTTCACTGGAATATGTGGTTTCTATTTTTAACATTATTCACTTTACTGGGAGTCAGTTCTACAGTTCTGGTGCAAATGTTGCAGTATGTGGTTGTCCAGAGAGGTTGCTGGAGATGGAGACAGCATTTCCCAGCTGGACACAGCTCTGAGCAATCTGCTCTAGCTGAACCTTCTCTTTGCGGGGCAGTTGGATCAGAAATCTCCAGAGGTCTCTGGTAACCTCAAGCTGTTCTAAGACTGGGAGGTATATCAAAATAGGTAAGACTGAAAACTTCAGTGTTTCCTACCAATCCAAATGAACCCTTAGGGAGCACAGAATTGTGTTCTTAATGCATGGATGAAAACAGTTGGAGAGACAATAAAGAAACTAAGTCTTAAACAGCAGGAAACTAAAGCCATTAATTTATTTTACTCTTCTATTCATTTTTTTCTTTTTATTCATTCCACTCTGTAATTTTATCAGGATAACACATAGAAATCTTTAACATCTCTCTAAAACACACAGTGGATCCCAGGCAGGAGTGGCCAGTTATGCTAGGGTTCTTGAGCTTGGAAAAATCTATGAAGGAGTGATATATTATGGACAACCATAGAGTCATGAATGGCACAGTGAAAAATAGGTAGGTATTTGCGGATTCTTCCAGAAAAACAAAGGATTACAAGAACATTGCCGGAGTAATGTAAGAATGGGTGGAACTTCTAAAACTGTTAAGGAGAGGAAGTCGTATATGCTGCCTCTGTTCTTACACTCTTTCCTAGACATCTACTTGTGGCCACCAGAGGAAACAGGTCACCAGAAAAGTCATTGTTATGAAAAATCCACTAAAAACTTAATCTAAAAATTTTGTTAGCGTAGCACTGAGCTTATCACTGAATATACAAGTCTGAGTGCAAGGGAGCACAATTTTATGTAACAGAAATTAAGAGACAAAATTCAAAGTTCAAGATTTAGACAAAATTCAGTAGACTTTTGTATCAGTATGCATTAACTAGCACAGACCTCCTGACCAAAGTTTCCTTATATATTTGATTCAGGATAAGAAACATTTCCTTGGATACTGACTTCCAGCTTTAAACAGTTGAGAAGGAGCTGAAATTAATATAACTTGTATTTTACCTGTCCCCTCACTTTACACAATTTATGTCTCTTAATTCTTACTATTACTTTTGTTTAAATTTCTTTAGACTTAGTACAATGAAATTTTTCTTTTCATATCCATAATTTTCTAATTGCATTCAATTCAAATTGAGGAAGATCCGTTGGTTCAGCAATTCCCTATCATCACCAAATACCCCCTCTTCCTCCCCAGTGTGTAATTCATAGTTAAAATAACCCAAAAAAATCATTAAGTGATCCCTGTGGTTAGTTGCCAATCTATGTTTACCAAACTGAATATCACTGGGGCTAATAATTTCAGCTACTGGGTACCAACAAGAATATTCACTATTTTGGGACATAAAAAAAAAAATGTGGAGAGAAGTACTACAAAATATACATGATAAGTCTGGGTACCTTAGCTTATAGTCTTAAAGTTGCAAGAGCCCAAGGAAGTTAATTCAGGCTGAAAATGCTGTCCTAAAGCCACCTAATATTTTTTTCCCAATGATTTAAGAACAGATGGCCAGCCTCAATCCTGAATTTCGTTTCTGAGTTTGATTCAGCCCCACAGTAAAATTTGTAAGTCGTGTTTCCTTATTAATTTTAAACATTCTGCAATGGAAGAATGAGCTTTGATCTGCTTTCAAGACATTTACATCTTTTATATGTTTGCCCATAGATAAAATGTAAATTGATGTAATGCAAGATAGGCTATGGTAACTGTGATTATTGTAATTGGTTACAAAATATGAAAAGAGGAAAGTGGGTGTGGGAATTAGAAACTAGAGCAAGATGGAGAATCTCAGCTCTTAATGTTATAGGATACAGAATGTGCACTTGGCTTACAGAAATCTCCAGATGCTTGTCAATGAAAGTGAACACAGGAAACAGAAAATCTGGGAGATCTTAAAGACAGATGTAAAGGGAGAGAATTTTGAAGACTGAAGGGATCAAAACTAAGTAATCCTGACAATTTTGGCCAGCATGTCTGAAGTTCCTGAACAGAGTATGAGGAGATATATATCTTATAAATAAAAGTAAGAGCTTTTAGAACCTCTAAGGACTAATTGGACTCAGGTCTGAAAATCCAGTCAAAATACAAGGAATATCTTCTCTTTACTCAAACCACCTTCTATACAGACAAATTTCAAGATTAGAGAAAATCATTAAATCATGCTACCTTACACACCTTTACAGACTAAGTCATAAACTTTCGAGTATATTTGTTCCTACACCAGGCTTTAAACCAGTATGCTTTAAAAGTAGTCTTAAAGTATTTTATAATTGAAGCAAACAAGTATATTTTCTATATCAGGGAAGGAAGAAGAAACTATTCTTACCCTTTTAAATAAAAAACAATTTTGGGGTTTACATTTGGAACTTTGTCATCTTCCATCCTCTACGTAACTGCTGGAGAGAAAAGAGTTCACCACTGACTACGCTGAGCCCAAGTAAATAAGCAAATAAGCAAATAAGCTGTCTAACTTAGCTGCCAATCAAGGGGTGAATGAAAGTCTTGTCATGGACAACATTTTTGTAACTAACCTAGTCACTAACAGTTTAATAAGAGTTAGAAAAATCACCAGTGGGGACACCTTACTAAGTCTATTTTCTGTTTTCCTGTTTTCCTAATATGGATTAACTATGATAATGGAAATACCAGAACACCTGTAGTGGCTACTTATTTGTTTATTTAGACAACTTCAGCTCCTGGAGTTTGATTATTGGTCAGGTGATGCATCTGTGGGGAGTAGAACAGTTGCATGCACAGCTCAAGTCATAAATATAGTGAAAGGAATGAAAATCCTTCAGAAAACACAGTGAAAGTAAATCATATTAATTGTCAAGACAAAGGTTTTTTTTGGTTTGCTAATCTTACTCGCAGAGACTTTTATTCCTTTAAGAAAAACCGTTACTTGACTAAAGTTCCAATATGAGAACAGGAAGTGGTAAGCTACAATAGGAACATCAACACTGTGATTTCTCAACAAGAATGTTAAGGAGCAGATTTCCCAGACTTTCTTGAAGGTACCTTTTTTGTTCAAAGAACTCAATTTATGTCTTATGTATAGAATTTGCTTGACCTGCACCTGATATTCCTTGAGTGTAGTCAATCATTTAGAACATTGCTGGAGGCTCAACATGAACCAGTTTCTATCACTACAGGCACTACAGGCTCTCAGACAATCCAAAACCTAAAGAAAAATTGTCATCATGAGTTCCTGGAGTGACCTACAATTACATCACCTTTTCCGCATATATTGTCAATTTTTTTTATTGCTATAGGCCTAATTACATTTCAAAACCATCACATTGTAAGAAACACCAGAATGATAAAAAGATTTTTTAAAATGAAGTAGTCGTTGATCTCAGGTAAGAGAACATAAGGTCAAAAAAACTCTACATGCTTAAGAAATTGTTCAAGTATGTAGATAGTTGCATCAATTAAAAGGTGGATGCTAATGGACCTTAAAAATTAGTTGTTTTTGCTGTCTTATGTTACATTTTTTCCATGTTTGCCAGGCAACTTTTCATCGTCCCAGGCCATCAACTGACACAGAAGCTTCTAACAAAGTCACTTTGAGTCCTGAGTCACTACCTGGGAGGTGGTGACATTTTGTCATCCCAAATTCCTCCGTCTTCAGGAGGATACAAGTATGAATTTGCAAGTTTTTTCTGTATCAGGCTGCTTTTATGTGTCAGAAACTGTAAGTATAATTTAAGTCAGATTTCTCAATGTGAATTTAATAGAGGTTATGGGGGAGGAAGTAAAACCCTCATGCACTTCTTTGAAGACAGAGTCTGTTACAGAAGACTCTAAATCAAAGTGTCTGACACATCCTGCCATGCATGTGAAATAATCATCTGCCAGAATGCATTAGTGGAGTGATGAATTATGTACCAGTGCCTTTGCTGCAGCTAACATTAGAGTCTGACTTTTATTCTAGTTTCATATATTTTTTGTTACTTCAAGGAAAGGAACAAAACCCTTGCTTTTCCCTTCTCCACAAAACTTCACAAAGCCAAACAAATAAGATGATTTTATATCTGAGTCTGTTTTTTCATTTCTTTTAGGAGTTGTCATTTCAATTCTAGATTGGTGTTTTGATTTTAGATACTAAAACAACTTTTAATTGTAGCTGTTTTCTGCACTGAAAGCATTAATTAGGGAGTGTAGGAAAATATGTGAAGGCAGTCAAAGTGCCTTTACTTTTAAAATAAATACACATGAGCACATTTGTATGTCAGCTGGTTTCCCTCTCTAAAAGCCCTGGGGTTTTACTCTGAGGTAATTGTGAAACAATTCCATCAAATGGATTTCACAAAAGGCATCTTGATGGAGAGGCCAGTAAATACATTTATCACAGGTCTTTGTTCCATGGCAGAGTTAAAGGCTGAAACTGAGGGCAGAACCCCACTTAGACTATCCACTGTATAGAAAACGAAGTGCTGTCCTGAAGAAATAATAAAACAGTCTCCTGAGGGAGGCCACTTGTTACTGATCTCCATCTGGACCATGAGCCATTGACTACAACTCTTGGGATGTGGCAATCCATGCAGTTCCTTTTCCATCAAACGTCCAGCCACTAAACCCACATCCCTCCAATTTAGCAATAAGGATATTGTCAGGGATCTTGTCAAAGGCCTTGCAGATGTCAAGACAGATGATGTCATTTTATTATTGAAGGCCGTAAAATTGCTCAGTGAATTATGGACTTTATGAAGTCCATAAAACTTTTAATTTTTATTTCAGATAATGATGGAAAGCAGAAATAATTCCATTATGGGGGTCAAATGGTGAAAACAAAATGAAGAAAATCAGGACAGTGCTAAGCCTGCATTAGACTTGCATGTGAAAAACTAACTTTCTGATCCCTTGCATGAAAACTGATCAGCCTTCAGCCCACCATGTGGGTGGCAGCTAATCTGATAATCATATTTCCAATTCATCTGTTTGGTGAAGTTCACTTAATTTCATTGCATGCTAAACAGCAGGCATTCTGAACTTAATGTTCTTCTTTAATAATGGAATTTTTCCTTGTTCATGGTATTCTTAGGAAGATCCATCAGGTGTTGAAGTAGCTATGGGACTTGCTTTCAAGTCTTTTTCATTGTTGTGACTCAGGCCTACCAGGAAGTGAGTTTTTTTTCTATTATGAACATCATCTGAACTCAAAAGAATTAGTAGTAGAGTGAACAAGCCAGGAGCAGCTCTCCAATTAAAACCCGTATAATTGTGAAAAAGTGATACATGGCTAAGGCCTAGATGGATCATGTGGATCTCTCAGCAGCTGTAATTACTGTAACCAATCTGTGTGAAATATTCCTTTTAACTCCATCTTTTTGAAGGATGAAACTTCATTCTGTCAACAAGTAAATCTATATGCACTTTTTTTTCCCAGTACTCAGTTCTGTAGTGAGGTAAGAAACTGCAGAAACAAGTTATTAAACATCAGAAAACCATACAGCATGGAAGTCTTCTTCAGTCTTTAACCTGGACATTAAGAAACATCAAAGAACATGTTCTCACTGAGTACTTTCTCTTAGAGATAACTGTCCCATTTGAGGACACAAATGGCACACAAATCTGAAGCCAAAGAAAGAAATAAATAGCTTTAATTTGTGATCAACACATACTAAATGTGTTTCAATTAATTGAACTTTGGTGTTCACAGAATCACAAAACCACAGACCAGCCCAGGTTGGAGGGGACCTATAAAGATCATCTAGTCCAGCCTTTCATGGGAAATGGAGTCTAGATGAGATTATATTTTTCTTGTGGAAGTAAACCTGAAAGAATTCCTGGTAGACCCTGTCTGTGATTTAAAATCAGTTTTATTTTGAACAGAAATCTGATTCTTGGAGTAGCATAAATCAAAATATGGAGAGATTTCTGAGCATGGAGGTCTGTGTGGTAGCTATTTGCTCCCCTCATTAAAGAGGAGGCTGGAAATTGGTTGCTACTTCACAAGCTATTGTGGAATAACTTGAAGGCCTTGTCATAAAGATCTAGTGCAATTGCCTTAAATATGTTCTTGGAACTTGGAATAGTTCTTGGAACCATTTATCCTTTTGTTATGTATTTCATAATCCCAACACCGTGCCTCTTACAGTAAAGTCTCATACCTGTCACACAGAAAAACACATAAGAATAAGAGATGTTGTTTTGTTCCTGCAGCACTTCTGTGATACAATAGAAAAAAACTTTATGAGAAGTGAACATGGGAGATGTTAACCTCTTCTTAGGACTATAATCATTAAAATTGCCTCTTATCAAGTATCCTCACACTTACCATTTTATGAATAACCAACTCTTGCTGAAAGAAACAAAATAATTTGTCTCCAAAGAAAAAAAGTTGCAAGCAACTTGTTTAAGTCTATTGCAAAGTATATACTGATTGCAAATTCAGCAGGTCAGTTTTACTTATTTCAAGTAAAAGTCTGGTATGCATTAAAGAAAGACGCACCATCTGTGCTGCATAAATCACTGTCTTGACTATCTCCTTGATCAGTCAGGCCCTGGTCTATTTGCCTGTCTAGACCTTGTATGAGGGGACAGCCTTTGTTGTGTTAATGACAAGAAAGTTCAGTTTCAGGTAAGAAGATGTTTCCCACGGCATTGCTTTTGTTTGTGGTTACAAAAATAGACTAATTGCTTCATTTGATACACTGCTTTAATGTGGCTTAAAATCGCTAATTCTTATGTAGAATATGGACTGAATATGGGACAAGAAAGACATCAGTCTGTTTTTCATCTCTCCTACCTTTGAAAGTCTTTTATAGCCTTATGTCTAGTGAAAGGGAAAAAGCCCACTTCCCCTATAGCCTGAATAGAATAGGGACTAAACATGATTACTCTGCAACCTCTGAAAGTTTAGCTCATATCCATATTCAGCTTCTACCGGGCTAATAGGTTAATATATTTTCTTTTCCTGTGGCCTTTGTGTAATTGATGTGGTGACAGCCCTCTGTGCAGGCTGCTTTGCTACTGGAAGCTCTCTTGAGCATATGGCATCTGCTGACCAAAAATGTTATTTACTTGATTTTAATTCTGTGAATCCAGCTTTCTAAGAGGGAAAATTCAAACTACAGAAGCTGCTAACAATTATTTCTTTTTTTTTCTCCCTTCAGACCAGAGCTGCACCTGAACACACTGAAAACAGCCAGTGGCAAGAGTCATCTCTGTGGGGATGTGCTCCCTGGCACAAGATGTGGAAGTGGTAATACTCTTGTTGGCCTCAGCTCCACCAACAGCTACAGAAGAGGGTGGGGAGATTGAGTCCATACTGACCCTGCATTCACCACCAAAAACACAGACCAAAGTCAGGAAGCACCAAGAAGAACCCAGAAAGGACACTGTTGCAAATTCTCCACTTTCATTTCCTAATTTGCACATTTTATTGATTTGAAAAAGGTAGATGGAAGGGAATTTTTTTTTTTCTTTTTTTAACAACAAAAAGATGTTTCTGCCTTTCTGGAGCATATTCTCTTTGCAATTAAAAAATTCTCCACAATTCACATTCGACTCAGGCACAGGAAATATGATAACAAATCACAATTCAAGGTCTTTTCTAGAGGTTTCTGTGGGTGAGCAGTTCTCACATCATTATAGACAATTTATATACCAACTTGCAGCCGAATATTCATCTGCCAGTTCACAGTGCCCTGTGCCTGGTGTAACATTTAATAAAATTCACAAAACAATGCCACAAGAGTGGCAAACAAAAAGCCAGAGTGCAGAGCAGAAATGGTAGTGTTCTAGGCTGGAAGAGTCATAATTTCATATATTGGAGGTTAAATGATTTTTTTTTCATGTGCACACTCCTAAAAGGTCAGTGCACATTTTAAAAAATTACTTTGTTTTTTAGGTGACAAAGCCTCTCATCTCTGGTCTTTTCCAAGATGATTAAAAGATAGAAATGCAGACATTCCTTGAAAGTTGTATTTCAAGTCTATGAATATCTTTTTTCACAGAAATGTGGTATAAATGTAGGTTGAACACTTAATTTCCCTGGTTTTTAAGCAAATCAAAATAATAATGATTTTTTAAAATTAGTCTCTGATGAAACATTACCTATGAGAGTAGGCTAAAAACAATCCCTCTGCACAAAACTGTTCCCCACCATATATTTTCTTGTTGAATGCTGTCGTTTTCACTCTCCCCACTGACTTTATTCACTAGTTCTCTAAGGCAAAATTGCTAAGAAGTGGTTACCATAATTTCATCTATATTGATAGCTCTGATATTTTGGAGTATTTACTTTGAGACAAAAAATAGTTGGGAATGGTTTTTCTGATTACCTGAAAGCATCGTGGTGGAGTTAATCTGATGAATCCTCTCATCCTAATAAGCATGTTTTAAAAGGATAGATAGATTCCAATCTAAAAATTTATATTTATTTTCACCAAGATTTAGAAGAAAAAAAAAGCCTGAACAACCACAGGTTCTTGTTCTTAAATATTAGTATGGGCTGTATTCTGGACTCAGTCTGACAAGACCATGGATGGACATCACTGCAAAAAGGATTTATATTCCTTGACAGACTTACTAAACTCTGATCTTTCACTTTGACCCTCTTCCAAAAGCTTCCACTCTATAACAGGAATGACTGAGCAGGATGTGTTAGCCTGTATTACCACAGATCGAAGCTACCTGCCTGAAAAAAAAAAGTTGATTAGTATGAAGATGCCCTTACATCCTGTTTTTGGAGCACAAGCTGAGGTCCCCAAGTGACATTGTACCATGTTGATTTAACTTGCCCACTCACCTGGCACTGCTCTGCATTGCTGCAGCACGACACTGCTCCGTGTCATGGGGAGCTTTGGCCACAGGCCTTTTCTGCTCCTATAAACAAGAGATTAAGGGATGCAAAAACATGTTTTCATGCCTCTGGTGGCTGTTGTGAAAATAAACCAATTTCAAGTATAAAAAGCACTATCAAATATTCATTATTTTTAATGATTACAGAGTAATAATGTACCAAACACATTTAAGCTGAAGAAAATACAGTAAATTAAATACTAATGATCTGTATGCCTGAGTTAAAGCTACAGGTGGAATATTTCCATTACCTTGATTATGATAAGGTCCACTGGGCATTCTTCAAGTTCTGATTAATAGCACTTTTTAATACACCTAGCAAATTAAAATACAGAAAATGCTCACAGTGTGTTAATCATGCCGATTGGTCTGCAACTTTCATCTCTTATTTTTGAGAAAGGGAGAAGACAGTGAATTACAGCTGTTTTGGCTTATGATAATAATGATAATGATGATGATTATTGATATTATTATGCGCCTTCACAGACACTCTTGAAGTACAAGTTGAGGGAACTTGGCGAGTGTGATTCTTCAGAGTGAGAAAACATCATCATGGGCTATGTGTATGTATGATGGAATGCTGAAATTCAAATTGACTAGAGATATTTTGAGAGTTCATAATTTATATACTACAGACGCAGCCACATTAAATGTAATCCTAGACTGTTCTTCAAACACAGATTTTGAAAGGTGTGCAAAAACATTTCTAAAGACATGGAATTCTGCTGTTGAATTAATTGACATTGCAAGGAAAGAGATGTTTTTGTTTCAAAGGAGTTTTCTGTGTGTTGTCTGCCATTGGGGAAATCTACTGAAACAAGTTATTCACAATGGCTCTTTAGTCTACAGATGTTCTGAAATAGGATTTGTGACTCAGCAAACCATTCACGAATCGAGGCTTCCTCTCATGCAATTAAATCTTCTCTTTTTAGATAGGGATAAGAACCTCAAGAAATCTAGGAATTAGACAGACAAGGCTCCCACGCTTCGACTACATTCAGCTGTGTTCTGTCCCCCACCTCTCACTTCAGCAAATTACGAGCACATGTGCACAAATGCTTAACAAAATATTTCCTGGTTCAACTTTACATGAGAGGCATATCTCAAAGGAGCAAAACCACTCTGTGAAATGAGATTACAGTGTTGGATTGGGTTGATGTTTGGTAGATTTGTTCTTCAATGTGTGCATCACTATTGAAAGTTGATTAACTTATAGTGACCAGTAGCTTTACTTGACATTGCTAGCTCTGCCATCATTCTGTGTACAGTGTTAGCCAGATAACTTATTTCCTCAAAAAATTAAAATTAAAAAAAAAAAAAAACACTCATTGCTAATATAAAAAATAAATATAACCCAAAGGCAAGACTTACCCATCATGGCTCCATTTATGATAAATACTCATATTAACTGGGCATGAATTCTCCATTAAAAACAGCAATTTGGTGAAGTGAACAGGATTCCAAGGCTGATAGGAATTGCAGGCATCCTGCTAGGTCACAGCTGTAGAAAAGCTCACTTTCTGTGCCTCTTATCTGGATAGCGCAGCTTTCAGAGTCATTTGTGTCTTCTGGAGCCAGAGAAATAAGTTGCATAAATAACTCCAGTCTCATTGCTCCGAGGTAGACTAAGGAGATTACTGGACTTTTTAAAAAGAGAAACTGACTGTCTGCCTTTTAGGGGAAAAGAAAATTGATTTCCCCAACACTGCCTGCTCCTCTCCCCAGCTAAAGGAAAATAAAAGAATAAGAGAAATTCAATAACTCTATAACTACAAAAATTATGCTAATTCAAGCATTTCTTCAAATATGACTGTTACCTTTACTATTCAGGTAGCTGGGTGCAGGACAATTATTATTCTCTCTTGCCTGCTTAAAGAGATCTATTTCATGCTACAAAACAGTGCTGTATATCCTAAAAACCTATTTTGAGATGTACAAGCCAAGAATTTTACAGCAGGTTAGCAATCTGCTGCCTTGATGTCCCAACAGATTCTGAAAGCACAGTAGTTTGTACAAGGTGACAATAATCTCCTTGACAACAAAAGAGCAAGAGCAAAGCAAAGAAAGTGTTTAGTCCAAGTGACCTGTCTTTTCCCTCCTCACGAAAGAGGGCAGAGTCCAAAGCTTTATCCAAATTGTTGTTTCTCAGTCAATTTCCATCGGTTGGAATCTTCTCAGTTTAAGTGACCACGTTCCACTCTTAAAATCCATTCATGCAGCAGATGATGCTCTAATCATAGTTCCCAAAATCTACCTGGCATTTATAGACTAAATCTACTCGTTACTCTGCACCACAGTTTCCCACTTGGTAACTCTATATGAAGATCCTTCCGTCCTGTTCTATGTTCTTCACTCAGGAAATACCTGGTGAAAGACATCTGTGAATAACACTGTGTGACTAGTGACCTGCATATAATCGTACTGTCTGGGGAAAATAAACACTAAGAAATAATAGAGATTATTTCAGCCAAAAATGGTTCTTAATTATATTTATAATTTGACCACTTCATGCACATACAAAATACATCAAACTCATAATGAAAAAAAGCAGACAATGCCCCCCAAATATACAAAGAAGCATTTTAAATAACATTGTGTATGAGCACATTTGTGCATATCCTTCCAAAATACATAGTCACTCTTTCTCTTCTTCCATAGATGTCAGAGCACTCTTTGAACAAGACCTTGTAGTTCTGAATTCTCACAGACATTGCAACCATGAAACAAATTAGGTGTAAGCTAAAAATTTGTATTTTAAAAGGTAAATAAAGGTGTAATGCAATTTTCCACATGTAACCACTAAAGGGATGGGGAGCTAAAAATACACTCTCATATTAAATCCTGATCTCCATATCACATAGTTTCCACCTGAAATCTCAGAAAATGAAACACAAAGTTATATTTTTTAAGATGAGACTGGATGTGGCACTTAGTGCCATGGTCTAGTAACCACGGTGATAGTGGATCAAGGGTTGAACTTGTTCATCTCGGAGGTCCTTTTCAACCAGGCTGATTCTATGATTCTATGATTTGTTCCATGAGGCTGGGATGCTGTCATTCTTTTCTAATAGTTCATTAACGATACATCTGGCACTAGATACTTGCAAATTAATCAAAAAGTAAAAAATAATTCCCATTGATGTTTAAAAGAAGTGGACTCTATAATTCATCAGAAAATGATTTCAGTAGTGTTTTAAAATGATGTTTTTTCCATCAAGGATGTCAGTGAGGATTAAGTATAAATCAGGGATGCTTGTTCTGCATATGTTTCCTGCTACAGCCTTCAGTGACAGCACTTTCCATATAGCTCCAAACAAACACAGGATCCTAACTGCAACTGAGTTCCATTAAAGTGTCACAGAAAACCGAATTCATCCAGTCTCAGATCAAAGTTAGCAACTGCATGAATTCATGCAAGGATGTGCAGAGTGTCTGGTCAAACAAAGTGCAAACTCTCAGACCAGCTGATTTTCATAACAGGCTGATGGAAAGATCTAACTGCTGCTACACCCAGACAAGGTGATAACACTGTTTTCCTCATCCTCCAGTTGCTGACAGTGTGCCCATGGGCTCTTTTGAAGCACCGGGACAGTCTCTACTCCCAGAGGAGCACAGCAGATCTCCCTGGTCCTGACAGCAGCTGTGAGCTCCTCTAACAAATAGCCTATTTGGAAAACAACACTGGGTTAACATTGATTGCTGCATTTGTTAAGACAGCAAACCACACGCCTCTGTTATCCAAGCTGTTAGTTTCCACTATTTCCTGATTAGAAGTTGAAGCTTTTCGGAGCTGATGAATCCCTTGTATATTTTCTTGATGGCCAAAAATCTCTATCAGTTTGGCTATTTCCATTACTGGCATCATATTCTCAGTTTAGGAATTAAGTCATTTGTGACTCATTTCTGTTTATAACGTCCCTATCTTTCTTTTTTTTTTTAAATTTCCAATAAAAAAAATCCAATATACATTTCATATTGTAATATAGATTTCTCAGGTAGTGAAATACTAATTTTTGTGCATTTTCTGCATCTGTTTTTTTGTTCTTAAAGAAAGAAATTATTTTTTTTTTTATAGTAAGTCTTGAAAGACTTAAATTGTAAGTAACTTAGTTCTTTTGATCTCCCCTGGTATCCCCTGGTATCACTCACAAGAGCAGCAAAGCAGTCCTTTAGACCAGAGATCACATACCAGGAAAAGATTTACGTGAAGTAGATCCTGAAACTATAGAAACACAGCTGTATAATGCTGTTCTTGCTTTTAATCTACATCCTAACATTTTATGACTGCGTTTTACCCCAAAAGCACGTTAACAACATAAAGCATCGCTGACTTTAAATGCTGCCTTTCCAGTATAAATGACTTCCAACACTGCCTTCTAAATCTGTGGGTTTAGCACATGGAGACTAGAAGTGTCTGCTGAAAACAAACCAGCTGTGGATCTCGGTAATACTTCTCTGCTTATACACATTTCTTCAGTAAATGAATTTTAGTATCAGGTTTTGCTTTTTTTTTGCCACAAGAGGGCGATCCTTTAATTCGTGTCATCACTAATGCAATGTACTAGACACAAGATGGACTCGTTTTCTATCTAAACCATTATTTCAACTTCTTATATAGATAAATTGACGAATTTGATTCTGTCTGTGTTCTCAGCATGCATTTGATTTACATCAAGTTACTAGGCAATATTATTTAGCTGTGAGAGCACATTGCACTCCATAAATGATTGATACGAAAAAAAATTGTGGGAAGTAAAAAGGATTTCCCTTCATTATCTTTAGAAATAGCAATACACTATATTAACATAACTCATTGTTCTCAGTGATAAACTCAGACAGGTCACAGTCAAAAGGAAAGATCTTAAGACGTGCCATTTCAGAAGCATGAGAAAATTGTGAAACAAAGAAATGTGTTATACTTTTCATCCATTTGTGAATGCTTAGCTATTCGAATTTGTTAAATATGCCATCATGTGTAACAATATACAGCACAAGCACGGTCCACACAGGAGACTGATTCAAGCACTCAAAGTCTGAAGATTGTCACATCCTCCCTAATGCATTGACTTAGAACAAGACGATTTTGTTTAAAATGCTTCTAAACAGTCATCATGTGTACAATATAACTTACCATAGCATTTTTTTTTCAGTCCCAATATTTTATATATATAAACCTGTGTAATTTACTCAAATCAAGACTGATTTCTCCCTCTTACTTAAGTCCTTCTGCTCAGAAACAGTGGATGGATTTTGTCCATCAAGAGTCAGCTATGTTCCTGGGCAACCGGTAATGCTCTTGTCTGACCCTTGCCTTCTTCTCCTGAGGGTTGGCATATTTCCACTTGGAGGGGGACATTTTCAGCTTTTTTCTCTTCTTATCTGTACACCACACCTTTTCACAGTATTCTTCCACCCTCTGGAAGTTGCTGTAACCTATTAGTTGAAGAAATTCCTTGTACCATGGCTTTGATGCCTGAGGTATACTGCTCTGCATTGGGCATGGTATTTTGTGAGGTATCTCCTCCTCATAGTCTTTATTGAACATTTCATCTACACGTTCTTCCTCGACTACTTCCAGGGTGATTTTCCTGACAGTGTGAACAATGCTGTGTTCCACTGTCTGACAAAAATAAGTCCCTGCATCCAGACGATGGAGCTTCAGGAATAAAAGTCCAAGGTCCATTTTGATTATTCTGTCATCTGTCTTCACCTGAAAAAAAAAAAATAAAAATTGATGCAGTTATAGAGCACAGGCCTTTGCTATTACCTAAAACCAGTGCAGTTATGTCTGAACTTTATTTTAATGAATTTCATATTAAATTTTGAGAGGAAGATTAGAGATCCGCAAACCTTTAATTCACAGTGCTTTCTTATAACAAAAATATTTACCTGAAGTAAAGAAGAGATTGAGCTGTGAAAGGAAAGCAGCCTAAAGAATCTGGATGTCATGGAAAAACATATAGGGGAGCAGACAGTTTGCTGTTTTCCCAGCATGGCTTAGTCACTTGTGGCTAAATCACTTGTTTCTAACAAGTTAGAAACATACAAATATATGGATGGAAAACAAATGGGCATTTGCCAGCTGATCTGTGATAAGTGTTGCTGTGAATTCTCTTATGGACTGGCATGTTTGGGCCATTGTGATCTTAAGCCTCTATTCTGAGTCTGGTGTTTAAGTTCCCCCTACAGTTCCCAAGGGCGAGTTGTTGACTACAAGAATTTCTCAGATCATGGTGAGTAGGGAGCACTGAGTTGTCTAATCCAGGAGCAGGGGAGTCCAGGAGAATGATATCCTCAGTTTTTTTATTTAACAATAAGGTGATGAATTTAAGCAGAAGTACTGGGTGATGAGGGGATCAAGAGCAGCCCCAAAGAGAAGGACTTGGGGTACTGGGGGATGAAAAATTGGATGAAAGCTGACCAGGTCCACTTGCAGCTCAGGAAGCCAACTGTATCCTGGGCTGCATAACCACAATAGTGTGTCCAGCTCTGAGGTTCCTGGTACTAGACAGACATGGACCTGTTAGAGTGGGCCTCGAGGAGGGTCACAAAACTGAACAGAGGAATGGAGCACCTCTCCTATGACGAAAGACTGAGAGAGCTGGGGTTGTCCATCCTGGAGGAGGAGACTGTGGGGAAACCTTATTGTGACCTTTCACTACTTTCAGAAAGTTGGGAACGTTTTACCAGGTCCTGTAACAGGACAGGGGAAATGGTTTTAAACTGAAGGAGGGTAAAATTTAGATTGGACGAAAACAAAACATTCTTTTACTGTGAGGGTAGTGAGACACTGGGGGACCCCTGGTGGTCTAGTGGTTAGGATGCAGCACTCTCACCACTGCGGCCCAGGTTCGATTCCCGGTCAGGGAAACTCCCCTGGGCAGATGGAGCTCGTCAGCCCTGTAAGTCCATCCATCTAAGAGAAGGT
>NW_016690200.1:244848-300866 GCF_001604755.1 Lepidothrix coronata
ACTGCGCAGGCTCGAAGGGTTAATGACCTTTCCCAAATCTTCGCTCGCGAAGACTGGCCATACTAGTGAGACACTGGCACATGTTGTCCAGAGAGGCTGTGGATGCCCTAATCCTGGAAGTGTTCAAGGTGAAGTTGGATAGGGCTTTGAGCAACCTGGTCTAGTGGAAGATGTCCCTACCTATGGCAGGGTGTTTGGACTATCCTCAGACACCCCTTCTAACCCAAGCCATTCTATGATTGTAAGATTCTACCATTCAACTACTTTTTGCTTTTCTTTGTCTTTTTCTAATAACCACGTAGTTATTCAAGTTAAATGGAATAACTTTCAGGGGGAAATACTAAAACAAATGTTTTAATGATATTAGACATTAGAGTCTATTCAAATTTACTCTTATGGTGTCCATTGTCTAGTGGATTTAAAGGGATGTGTGTACAGTAGGACATCCTCACTGCCTCTCAGTTCATCATTTTCTGTGAATGTTTACGGATAGATAGGGGTCTTCCAGCTAAATACATGAGGAATTGGCAAGTGTGAAAGACCATGTAGGCATTAGGGACTTGGACAAAACTTTGGGAAAAAAAATGTGCCAGAAATAGGGATGACATTCATTTTGCTTAAATCTAGATATTTAAAGCATAGCCTGTCAGCCTTGGATATTTTTATCTTCAGTGGTTTGCTAGTAACTTTTTACCTGACCAAAAGGTGATACCACTGGCTGTAACTGAATCATCTAGTCTGACTTCAAAGGCAGCCTACATTGACTAGCTCCTAGGTAGATGTCTTTATCATAAATGTCCATATTTTCTGTCAAGGGAGTCCCATTGCAGAGATCTGCAGATGTCCGTGGCTAAGCCTGGTTTTCACATTTGCAGTAGAGCCTAGCTACTAGGCAGTAAGGCAACTATCCTTATCCTTTGGTAGTCCAAGGCTTTTCTCCCTACGTTCTTCCATATTCTAAGTGGGGATAGATACAGTGATATGTATTAGAGAGGTACTGAGGAGTAAATATATTAACACTTATGGAGCGTTTTCATAATAGGAAAATATATGTAAAAGAGGCAGAGAATCCACTAATACTCATTTGCAGAAGATTCTGTTATGTAACAGAATGAGTGGAGGAATGAGGCAGCAGGAACGAGTGGATGTTGAGCTAGATTAACATTGGAAGTAATATGTTCATATTTCATCCCTTCAATAACATACCAAGAAAAGTGGTGGATTCTCTTTTGTTTTGAGATCTTAAGTAAGCTTCACTACATTTCTAACATCTGCATTCAAGATGCTAAATGCAAACACCAGATGAAATTCTCAGGTCTATTAATTCAAGAGACCAGATGAACATAATGATTTTCCCTGACCCACATACATTTCAGCAACTGGTGACAGGCCTTTCAGTGAAGATGTAATATTCCTAACAGCAGGCTTTTTTACTGAAATAAAGATTAGTATATAAGAATATTTACCTCTTCCTTCTTAGTTTCATGTGCTCGCTGGACAAGCCAGATTACTTTTGCTTGTAAGGTCCGAGGGGTGCACTCCAAAAGGGTGCTGTTGTACTCTATTCCATAAACAAGTCGCTCCTCAGTCTTCTCCAGGACTTCACCTGGAAGGAAAATAAATGTTTCAAAAATGTTTTACTGCAAATACTTGTTACACTCCATATTTGGGATATATTTATGTTTAAGAGTGAAGCTTGATTCAGATCCAATCAAATAGTGACTGAAAAGTAATGTCTAGTGAAGATCTGACCTGCTAAATAAATATTCCCATCATCCCAGACTCTCATAGCATCTGACCAAATTGTACCATGATTCACCTAAGATTATACACAGAGAAACAGATCTCAGCCTTTCACACTGTTAATTGCTTGGGCCTGGTTCTTATGAATAGTTAATTTAATTTTCACTCAGTGAAACAGAAGGATTCAATGTATGTTTATATATAATAAATAATGCAATTTTTTTAGGGGTACAAATAGAGCATGAAACCTTTTGCAAAATGAAACTCTGAAAAACTATAAATACTCTAACCAATATTATATATATCCATGTTACACATGTGTAAAATGAAAGCACAGTTTTGGCCCAAGGGTGCTAATAAAAACAAGGTGAGTGAATTTAATCAAAACTCAGTTCTGCTTTTCCATTCAGCAAAATATCTGGAGGAAGATTAGCTGGTTGTTACAGTGGAGGAAGCCAATGGCCTCATTAATGAAATCATCTTATTCCATTGTAGTGAGAAAGATTCTTGAGACCAACTACTTTTATACCCTAAGAAAATACACTATTTGATACAATTGTGATTTCTCTGTTGTATTTTAAACTTGCTGAATAATTAGTATTTCATATTGGGATATACTTTTCCAAAATGTACTATATCCTCCAATAGGCTTCAATTTTAACAAAGCTTTCTCACATAAAATATCTATCTAATATTTAAAATATTGTTTCTCTGGTTATCTTTCCAGAAGAACCTCTTATGGTTTATTTCTTTTCCTCTATCAATGTATTATGTGTTATCCTGCAAAATACTAAGGATATCCAAGCAACTGTTTTCTCTCTGTTTTTTTTATTCCCAATACCAGTGTTTGAAATCATCACTTTCCAAGGTTTGGACAACAGCACTAGACACAATAATCTATCTTTTTCTCTGTTTTCTTTTTTTTTTTGTTTGATTTTTGTTTGTTTGTTTGTGTGTGTGGAGTCTTCTGTTGTTGTTTTATGGTTGGTTGGTTTTGTTTTGGTTTTTGGTTTTGGTTTTGTTTGTTTGTTTTCTGGGTTTTGGGGGTTTTTTTGTTTGTTTGTCTGTTTGCTTATTTTTTAAAGCAGAAATCTTGATAATGATCATAAATACACATTTTTGTTCTAGCATGTGATTACTCATGTCTATGCTATGGAGCCCCTTAAATTCTGGGTAAGTGTCCTGACATTATTTCATATCCTTTTCAGGATGCAGCCTTGTTATTTCTTATACCTGCTCCATTGTTATGCTTTTGTTTCTCTTTAAATCCATTGAGATTCATTATCCACATCTTTAGTCTGAATATCAGGGCTGCAGGACCACATGAACATTATGGATGCACCTGAAATGGTAAATTCTTAGACCTGGATGGTGTGGGCTTCGTCCCCACAGCTCTTATAACAATATTGAAATATGCCAGTAAAAAAGCTCAGGTAAGATCATGGTCTGGCTCATACTCTTGGCAAAATCTGTGCTGTCTGTTCCAGGCATTTACTAGGAATTTGTAAATGTTGAGTAGATTACCAATGAACTGCTGGCCAAAGCACTGCTGCGCTGCATTTCCATGCCGAACATCTTGTCTGCGAAAACGTCTGGAGGGAAAAAAATGGAATTGTTTGAGAGAACATGTTTAGCTTACATCCTGTTGGGTTATGCTAAAGTGGCATTAGTTATAAACATAAGGAGTTAAATCTTGCTCGCTATAAAAAATTAACATTGTCGAGAGAAGTACTCATTTATACATTGGCATTTTCTCTCTACTCGACCTACTGGGAATCACGTCTGAAAAAAAGAAACACATTTATCTGGAGAAGAGGCACAACTGTGTATCCAGTTTATACATAACTACACAGATGTTATAAATAACAAAACAAGATCCTTTGAACCAACTGGACATCATTCAGTCAAAGGGACCTTTAGCCTGTATTTTGGTTCTCTCTCTCTCTCTTTGGAAAACAAGGAAATTTTCCTTTTTTAATTTAGAACAGTTTACCATGTATGTGACTGGTAGTTCTTTTAACCTTCACTCTTGTGTTATTTTTATTTTTATTTTTTTTAATGGGGAATCTCAAAGCAGAGGAAATACTTTATTTTATTTTACCTTTGTAACAGACAGTTACTAAGCTCATTTTTCTCAACAGAAAAATAGGTTCATGATTTACCCATGCCTAGAAAGCAAACTAGTGGCAGAACTGTAATCAGAACCTGGGAGCTCTGGTTTCCACGTGGAAATATTGCAAGTGCTTTTGAGAGAAAAATCAGTCTGAGTTTTGAGGTTTGTGTTTTTTATAGATATTTACAGAAAAAAAATGAAAACCATGATTATATGGTGCATTCCCAGAAGAACTGTGCTTTTTTATGGCTTTTTCTACTTCTGAGTGTCCTGATAAATAAGATTAAGATTGCTTACTTGGGAAATAAAAGAGCTTATTGGAATGCTATACCTTGCCAGATGTAGTATGTTCTACAACATGAAATTTAGTTTTACTAAGGATACTTTTCCTATATTTGCATGAAGAGTAATTCTACACTGTATTGCCAATGCCATACATAACATATTAAGAAAAGAAATATGCAGTATAGCAAATCTTACACGGCAGGCATGTGCACAGTATAAATTATAGATGCTAGAAACAAGTAAAGCCAAAGAGTTCTGTTATTCTTTGCATTTAACTGAAGTAATTTTTCTCTCCGGTGCTGAGTGAACACAAACAGAATTTTTATTTGATACAAACAGAATTTACTGGAACCATGTAGATTTACACTATTTAAAGATCTTGTCCATAGATGTTACTCATCACATTTCTAACCTGGCAGTAGACACTGATTCTTTTCCAAGTTCTGTCACCCATATGGACTCCTGATCCAAGAGTGCTGGTGGACCAAGAGGACAGCTTTAACCTCTACTGATATTCAGAGAAGAACTAATGTTTTGCCATTGTTTTTTTTCAGGGGAATCTGCAAATTCAGTGGGACCTTTTAAGGAGAAATTCTAAAAATACATGCATGTTAATAAACAAAAATGGAGATTCTGAGATAGCAACTGGGCTTTATCATGGCCTGGGAGTTGTCATTGCAATGTATGAATGCTGCAGCCATGCCTACTGATAACTCTGCAAAGTGTCAGTGCTGAATAATGATGCCACCAGGTTTGCATGTCTGTGTACACCGATTGCTCGAAGGAGACATTGTGTTGCACAGATATACATAAACTCTATAGAATATGCATTAGCCTTGAAAAAAACAAACAAGAAAACCCTGCTGCTGTCAGGCCCAGCAGCCCTATCTAGCAGGAACTGGACAGGTAGCAGGCATGTTCTCTTCAGTCTGCAGTTCCTTATGATCCTTGCCCAGCTAAAAAAATCTTAGTCTTATTAAATGGGATTATTTGTCCAGTCGTCAGAACCATTCAAGAAAAAGAAATGTTTGTTTGATGGAATTTCGCTGTTGTGAGTGTGAAGACTGGGGAAGATACATTTACCAGAGCCTTCACTTGCTACTTCCCTGAGGAGAATGGAAAAATGGGATGAGGTGCTGCAAAGGAGGGAGATGGTGGGAGATAAACTCATTTCACAGATACTGACATAAGCCTGGTATTTTTTTTCTTAGAAATAATTTTATTCAGAATTCCGTGAATAACAGAGTACCAGGCAATCCCTGAGATAAACTACTATAAGCAATTTTCAGTGATTAGAAAATGTACTGAATGCATGGAAGTTCCTTTTGCAATCTATAATTTCGTGAATTTAGACTTCAGTCTGTAACTCTGTGCTTTCAGGAACTTATTAAAAATTATTTGCAAGAAAGGAATACATTGATCATCACCATCACCATCATTTTCATGATCCTTTATTATTTCCCAGGAATGGATGAGGCAAAGTTGAAAAGTCTAGAGGAGAAAAGGCACCACTGCAGTTTGCATAAGTAAATCAGCAGACTGTATACTTGTTGGTGAAGTGGTTGATGGAGAAAGAGGCCAGACAGGGAGAGGAGGCGGGGGAGTGACTGTCAGCTTCTAAAAGTTAGCTAAAGAATCACACTAGATCCAAGCTCAAAGGCATTTTAAAATTACTTCAGCCCTTTTTCAGCCTAGACAGTGAGATGGCAGAGCAAAGAATCTCACTTGTAGAATTTAGTGCTTATTTAGATCAAAACTGAACCTGTCTGAATCAGACTGCAGAGGTAATAGTGAACTAAAGCATTTCTGGACCTATACCTTCTCAAGTGCACTTCATGAAATTTGAATGCAATAGAAATTCCTTCTGGTATCTGAAGTATTTGCAGTATGCAGGAGCCATACATCTGTAATTACAATGGAATTGGGGTGTGCTGTGCTCCGAGGATCAAGATATGGGATTTTGGACTCAGTTTTTATTTGTCTTTAATTAAATCTTACATTTAATTAATTTTATCCAGGCTATGCATGTACAAGGTATTATAAGAAAGACTTTCATGATTTGAAAAATTAGTCCCAGATGTCAAGCAGAGGGTTTTTCTATTTATGCTTCACTTCTCTTTAAATCCTTTACATGCCTTAGTTTACAGATTTCTATTTAATGTTTCTCTAAACACTTGTTATACCTTGGAGGCATTAGGATTTAAAGCAGATAGCATTTGAATCAAAGCGGGGAGGACGCACTGTACATCTCTGCCTCAGTTCAACTCTTCATCAGTAGAACTGGAATTAAAAAGAGAGCTTTGAGCAGTGCTCTTACTCACCAGCACCACTGCTCTTACAAGTCAAAAGTCCACCTAAATATACAGTATGAGGGCCACATTTGAGCAAATAGAGGTGGTGTTAAGGCCAGCTCAAGCGTGTTGTAATGTAAGGCACAGCTCCATGAGTCCCAACGAAGGGAGGGATGTCAGGAACATGTGAAACCAGTGCTCTCCAATGCCCATTGCACTCACACTACATGTATCACCATGTACAGCTTGAGCAGGAATCTGGAGTCCTGGACAAGGCCAAATTAATATATGAACGCTCTGGGATGTGGCATTAATTCTGTCTGGAGTCCAAGGAAGCCATGGCAGGGTTATCAGCTGCTCAGTGCCATTTGGTATCAGAAAACTCCAAGTCTACCAGGACCTGCCTTTTCCAGCAGTGCTCCTCACCTGGTATTTGATGGGAAGCAACTTAAGGCAAGTTCCCAACATGCCCCAGGCAGCAATCCTATCTCCCCATTTACCACGCAGTTAGTGTAAGCTCTTAAATTTAAAATGCTCCCAGTTTCAGCTATGAGCTAAAGTGAACAAAGGAAATGCCATCTGTGTCTCTCAACATTGTTAGTCTTTCTGGCTGTTCCCCAAACTCTTACATGTAAAACAAGTTTTGCAGACTTCAAGAATGTTCAATAGAGTGCAAATCCCTTCTCCATCACTGCAGTGCTTATCTCAAGAGAAGGAGGGTGATAGCAACAGCATTTTCTTCTTTTAGAGACTGACCTGCTGAATGTCGGGGGCACAAGGCACAGGAAGGTGCCTGGGGTGCTGCTCATATCACTCAGCCCTGGATAAATGCGTGTGTCAGGGGACTTAAAGGCTGCTACTCTGGAAATTGTCTTACACAAAAAATATGCTAAACATGTACAACAGAGTTCAGGGCAGAGTGAGTTTCTCTTATCTTTTCTTGGACAATAAGTAGCCTGTAGAGCAACGTAAATGGTGATACTGTTAGCAGGCTAGCAGGCTGCTGGGAGATTTTTAAAGCCCTCCTTTCCTCAAATGAATTTTACATCATTAGATGAGTAACCCACATGCTTTATAATTATGTTAATTCAATTTCTACTTATACTGTAGGACATTAATCTCCCCGGCCCACTATATAACTGCTCATCTTTCTTAATCTGGGGTCTGAAAATTTTAACCAGACTCATCTCACACTAAGCAGACAACCAGAGCCCACTACTTCCCTTTAGGTCTACTTGCAAGAGGCATGAGAAGACTATGCAATCCTGCTTGTAAAAGTGGCGTACATTTCCTGCTTGGTTTAACCTATGTCTTAGTGCAGTAAATACAAGAGATTCTTAATTATGCTGAGTCATACACTGTGTTTCTCATTTTTACTTTTTAATGTGCCTTATTCAAAAAGTCATGTTACTCAAGATAACATGACTGTATTAATTATATCTTAGAAAAATCTACAGAAATGTGTATTGGGCCTGGATATTGTCAGCCTGCATTTCTTTGAGTGCATACAGGTTCATGGAAAGATAAGAAGCACAGAACCAAAAAACAAACAAACAAACAACAACAACAAAACCCAAACCAAACCAAACAAAAAAGCCTCAAACAAAACCCAAAAACAAAACAGAAAAAAAAGACATACCTTCCTGGTTTTCCTTAAGAAACAATAACACATTTGGGATACTATAACTTGGTTTTGACTTGATCACCTCCACTAGTTTTCAAAACTCTCCCTAGAAGTTACTCAATTCATTGTAATCCTTGCAGTCCTTCTAGATCTAATTTATACTTAAGCATATATTTGCAGAACCAGTAATTGTAAAAAAAGCCACAGAAAGAATTATACATTACAAAAGTTTTGCTCACTCAGGTTAGAAATTACTCTCTTTAGGTGGCAGAGATGACTAAGTTTTGTAAAATGGTCTGGATTAAAACATGCGTGTTCTAGAAGCTTGATTTTGTAGCTGAATTGCAGAACCTGGGTTTGAGAGGGAAGAAGATAAGGAAATGACTACAGGAAGGACTGAAGGCTAAGAACCATGAATAAGTAAATGGTGATAGAGAGGAATAGTCTCCTCAAGGGAAGAATTAAAGCACCTAAATTTTGTTTGTGTTTTGAACTAGTCTCTAGAGTAACTTGCCTTTCAATTCACTGCAAAAAGCCTAACCTAAATCTTAGCTTTTGCAGAAACTCTGGTTTGATTTTGGCTGGTGAAGGTATTTGACTATTAACACAGATTGTTCTTTACGTTTTTTTTAGAAATTCTGTTATATATGTTATTGCAGTGTTATATACTTGTTGTATAATACGTATTGTAAAGCATCTTTTCTCTGCACATGAAAAGGTGTATAAAGAAATTAAGGCTTGTTTACAATGTAATGTAAATAATTCCTAAGTGACCTAGCTTTATTCATAAAAATATTCTGGTACTGCATTTTATGCCATCCTGTGCATTTGGCTACTTGCAATCCCCTAAGGTTATGCTAGTAAATTAGCAGCTGGCATCTCACTGTTCAGTTATGAGGGAGGGGATATGAAGTACTTTGTGTTGCAGTAGGAACCGTTTATGCAGATATTTTGCAAAAAGTGTATCCAAGAAGCAGCAGGTCTCACCTCTTTGCCTGCACTCCTGTGGGATAGTAGCGGGAGCAGGAGATCCCGTCCCAGGCGCAGTAGGGATCCCGGGCGAGGCAGCAGTCGGCGCAGGCTGTGCCGTACATGTCACACTGGTGGAACTTCACCTGTGCTATGACTGACTTGGAGCCAACATAGAGCTGTTGCTGTAAAAAACACACAATATAAGATTAAATTCTAAAATTCCCACTAAAACTTCTGTTACCAACACAGTTATTAAAAAATGTTAGATTTATCCTTGCTTGCCAGTTGTGCATCCAGCCTGTGCCCTGAGGGAGGCACAGTTACTCTGTAGAAGAATATCTGATTACAGATTAAACTCTCCTACATGAGGACAGAGAAACAGAAAGAAGGTAAAATGAACAAGTTTGTTTTGGCATTTCCTCGCTTCTGAACTTTCAGCTTTGTAAGCTTTGTGTTTGAATAGGCAGGGGTTTACATTTCTTTCCCTTCCTCAAGATATTTTCCAGTGCCTCCCTCTTCACTTCTCTGTCACCTAATTGATCTGCAAAAAAATCCCTTAACATAAAAGACTTTAAATGAAGAAATTCAAATATGCAGGAGTTAAAAGCAAACTCAATTTTAAAATGGGAGTATTCAAGTAAATTTACCTCTTGATGTGGCTACTTAAAATACGGTCACACATTTGCACGCACAGTAGTAGAGAGATTTCTTTTTTTTTTCCTGTTGTGCAGTCTTTTCTTACAAATTAACCAGTCACTATCTACTTCTTTAATGTTTACTTGTAATGTTTGGGATTCTTTTCAGGATTAGTACTAATGAATCTTTTGAGTTCACAGAAATGTCCTTTTCAAATCAAATGACAGGTGATCAAAACATTATTTCAGATGCTGGCACAATAAATTCAGAAAAGAATAGTTTATATTTACAAGAATTTGAGAAAAAGTCCTGCAATTGATGAAGGTAAATTGCCTGAACACAGAAACATGCAGTGTGCACTGCAATAGAAACTACTTATACACAGCTCACTTCCACAGTTTTACCAGTCAGAAAAGGGATTCCTAAACTGTGCTTATCCTAATGGCCAAACTTAGTCCATAATTCCCACTCTTTGACCAAGCTTTCAAAATCTGTTATTTTAAAATTACTTAACTCTGGAAAATACTGACAGATCATTTAGGCTATCACAAGACATGAATTTTAATCCAGATAGTTCATTCTTGTTCCTAATTATGCCTCTTATATCTGTTTAGATTATAAAATTTAACATTCAGAGATGCCATGGGAAGAAACTAGGAGAGGCTGGTAACAGCAGTGCTTGAAGAAGTTTTCTGCTGAGATAAACCAGATGATAGTAGCAGGAACTCAATCTGCCAACCAGAATGAAGAAGAAACCTAGGATACTTGTTTTAGGAGAATTTTTGTCTGCAAAGGCTGCATTGTGATTGTCCAGAAGACAGAAACAACACTTTCAATAAGACATATGAGATGGGATTTTCTCTTTCATCTTTTAGCAGAGGTAAAGACATCTCTAAGTCTTGGTTCATTGGAGGAGGGCAAAAAAGCAGCTGATATCTAGCCAACTGAACATCAAAGAAGAACATTCTTTCCCAGTTTCTGCTGGGATAAGTAGCTCAGCCCTGAAATGTGATATTTTATTGTATCATGACTTGGTGAAGACTGGTCAGTGTTATAAGGATATTGAGACATAGCCAGCAAGGAGATCTCCACAGGCTCAGTCACTCCAAGTTGAAAGGAAACCAGCCAAAACGCTCAAGGTACACAAATTTTTTCACATGTACTCAGCTAAGTTATATTTCTGCTGATTTTAAAGACAAAATGACTTGGTGCCAGCCCTGTCCCTAACATGTATTCCAACATTTAATTGTCCTCAGTTTCAGAAAACTGTATTCCATTTCAAGAATAAGTTTATCTGCATTCGGCAAGCTGAACTTGGTTATTAAATCTTATATTGTTTCACCATGAATGTTCAAGAATCCCCATACACACAGTAGGAAGTCACTTCACATGGTAAAATATATATCTGGCTCTCCTGTTCTCACTCAGTTTTTCTTTTTGATATCTTGAAAAAGTTAAGCTACGTTTACTTCTCATAAGAATTTTTGTCCTTCAACCACTGGATTGCTTTGGTGGCTTTATTACAATTCTCTCCAGATTTTCCAGATCTATCTTGAATTAGTGGAGTTAGCAGCCCTCTTGGAAGATGAATGTAACGGAAGAATACTACTTCATTTTTTATAAAGTATCTCCTTTTTACCCTTCCAACATAATCCTTTTATCATGCCAATTGACTGAGAGTTAAAGGTAAGGCAATTATCTGAAATGACACTGACTCTTTCTCCAAATGATCACTTAGGTGCAGTGTTAGACACTCTAGTCTCCAGAGGTGCTTTCGCAGTCCATGGGAAAAGATTGATGCAGGAAATAAATCAGAATACTTAGACCCAAGATCCTCCTCTGAATCACCATCAGAGGATTTTTCTTTCTGCATTACCTACAGGAAGAATGTAAATTGGCTAGAAACCAAAACTGAAATAATCTTTTGGGGCACACTCACATCTCCTATTAATGCAATTGTCATCCTTCGTTACTTCTGTTTCACTGTGTTTATGTGCACCCATATTACATGGGATGTCTAACATTAAGATCTAACTATCCTCGGGTGTTTATTATGGCTTCATGCTGAGATTATACGATGATATAGTAAGATAAGAAACTAACCACAAGAGTTATAAACTGGGTGTTTATTTTAGCAGAAACTAGCAGAAACTGAAAAGAGATTCAGATCCAAACAGCCCTACTGGGCACTTGACTATGTGGGAGACCCAGCAAGGTTTTTTTGCACTGACATCCCCCTGGGCTGAAATCTATCTGCATTTATCAGAAAGGAACTCTTCTGTGAGCTGCCATATTCACCAAGCTAATCCCTACTGTGATTACTATGACAGTAACTCATGAAACAGATTGGGTTTTATGTGCCTTGATATGCATGATAGTGTAAACTAAGGGTATTTAACATTAGAAATGAAAAACATGCGTGCTTTATAAAGGAACAGAGCAGATAACCATGTTTGTATTACAGGATTACATGTATCCGACCAGATCTCATTACAGATGACGTACATTCATCTATCTATCTATGCATCTATCTATTTTTATACCATTTACAGCTTCATTACATTGAGTCACCACTTTCACATTTCAAATATGTCAAATACTTACCCTTTTTGAAGAGATTTCCATAGAAATAATAGGAACTGGCATCTAAAAAATAGGAAATATTTACTTGCTTAGAAAAAAGAATGTCTTTTTGCTATGACAATAAATTAGGTAAAATAGCATTGATATTTACTTATTACATTCAGCTTTGCAAGATACTTTTACTTCCTTTAAGGAAAGTGTGAGGAAATTGCGACTTTCAGAAGTATTACTTTAAAAGAGTTTATTTAAAAACAACCAGCCAACACTTAATTCAGGATTATCAGAGCTACAGGAACACTACAATTTCCCTGTCAAACATGACATTAGCTCTTGCCACCACTGAATCTCTTTTGTCCTACTTGAGAGTGATAAGTGGAGTGTTCTTTATAACAAAACATTCATTGAAGATAAGATAAAAATAGCAGGAATTCCTTCTTTTACCATTGTCCTCTCTGCCCTCTGCTCAGATTTCCTGGAGCAAGACATAGCACCCAGCAGGTCTATTGAAAACAAACTTTATCAAGAGGGGCAAATTCTGTGATTTCCAACCCCCCTCAGGAAACAAGTCAATAGTTGTTCTGCCTAAATGCAGGTACCAGATTTAAATGTCTAACTTTTGATGTTAGATTTTCCCTATAGTTTGAAGTAGCTTAGCCTCCTGCTTTATGTGGCTATTGTGACCTGACATGAATGCTCACTAAGAGAATTTCATTATATTAGCTTTGTCACATATCAAACACCGAGCTTTAATCAGGTTATCCTTAAGCAGAATGGAGTTTTGCCTCACTGGGACTTAGGTTTGCCCACTGTAGAGACAGATTAAGTGATTCAGCCTTTCTGAGGACTGGGCTATTTCTATCTGGACCTCATTTAAGTTTCCAAGGTTTTAGCAGGTACATTTTCATGTGTACACTTATCCTCTTTTAATTACTTACTTGGATGTGAGGGAAAATGAAATAAAATGCAAGAAGTTTCTAATTAAAAGTCACACTACAACTTCCAAGCACATAAACAGAAAGACAGCAGTCCTGATTTATTTTAATATGCTTCAGTACTTGGGTCATAACTCCAAATAGAAAAACATCAGTTGAAAATGAAGATTTTCTGTCATATAATAACTATATAATTGACAAATTTCTTGCACACGGCTATTATAGATTTGACTACTTTCAGATGTTTTAGACATTTTAATTCTGCAAAAAATTCAGGACTTGTATATACACTTCATACACAGCACAGTTCACCTTGAATACTTGCAGCTCTTCAAGAATCACTTCTTCCATTGATTCTGTCTCTTGGTTGTAAATTGTTATGACTTTCAGCACAATGCCATTATCTGGAAATAAATTAAAAAGAAAAAAACCAAAACATACCAAGAGGTTATAATTGGAGGAAATATTTATATGTCTTTCAAATACCTAAATGACTTAAAATTGCTGATGGACAGAAATTTATACATATGTACAGGTAGTTGCATATTGCTGTAATTAATGAGGATTCTTACTCTGAGAAAATAAAAAAAAATTACAATTTGTCCCCAGAAAATAATAGTTAACTGAAACATGCCTAGGATACATGATTAATCATATTTTTCAAATGCTGGGTCATAACCCCTTGGTGAACTGCAAAAGGATCAGAAAAGGATTTCAGAAAAAGAAATGGGAGTAGGCAGAAACTGAGTCCATTGATTCCATTGGAGTCCATTGAGGCAAACAAGTGTAAAGTAGCTTTAATTATAGGATCTGACTGTTTAGATAGGAAACTACTAGTGTCCTTAATTGCTAGCAGCAGCTCTGTTCCTCCAGGCAAGAGTAGGAAAACCTTCAGGGGTTCATTGTGCACAGCTCTCACTCTCCTCTAGGGAAACACTGAGCTGCTGTTGAGGTGAAGGTGTTAGTCAAAGGAAAATGAACTAAAATATCAAAAAGACTAAGGCACATTGGACTTTAGATTTATCAACCTCTCTGTCCCTGCAATTCTCTCAGGAAATTAAAACACACAAATAGCATCTGGTCTTCCACTACTTCGGCTTTGCCTTACTGGCTATTAATAGAATAGTCTTCCACTCCTTAATCTGAAAATCTGTCATCAACAATGGCAGATATCACTTCCTTTCTTCTGTTACTTTCAGTCACCTTTGATTTACAGGGGAAATATTAAGCAGGCAAGCACTGGGAAAAATGTTCAGCAAAAGATCAAAGGAGCAAACAAAGAGAGGGACCGTTAAACTAGGGTCATACACCATTTCTCAAAGAGAATATGCAATCAAAGGCATCAATTTTGTGATGGAACAGTAAAAAGAAATTGTATTCCGAGCTCTGATTTTCATAAGTAAGTCTCTCTTCGAATCCTGCTGACAGATATGTGAAAGCTCTGATGTTCAGACTTCTCCTTTGATGAACCTTTCTAACCTGTACTGCTACCCTATGGAAACTTTTGCTCAGCTGTAAGACGTTGCTTACTTATGTTACACAGCAGGTTGGATTTGGATTAAGAAAAATATTAACTCTTTCTAACTCTTTCTATTGTCCAAAAAAGCAATGAGTTTTCTCATGGGAGCTTTGTCAGAGTAGAGATTGCAGGTTCCATTTCAGAGTTTCCAAAACCCAAATTCTTTCGCTGGAATTTTTTCTCACCTGAGATTAGACAGCATACACTTAAGCCCCTTTGGATTTAACTTTGCTGAACAGAGGTCTCGTATACAAGAACATTTTAAACAATCTCAATCAGAAATGCAAGCAGAAAATAAGAAAAATGTAGGCCTCATTGTAAAATATGCTGTACAGAAATAAATGACATATCGTGCAATGTTTTATAGACTACAGTAAGTCCAATACCAAGACCATACTAAGGTCATTTAAAAGCTTAGAAAAGAACTCTAGTATAAATAAGCCTTTGCTATTCTACAAGCATATTGTTTTTGAATATTCTCAACACTAAAATGTGCTTATCAGAGGAATTTCATTAGTAAAAAATAATTCACTGTAACTGCTTTCCTAGACAAACTGGTCAAAATGATTTGTGAAACCACTTTTGTTGTTAAATTGATTAAATGTGAATGTAAGAATCCTTGGATTTTTTCCAGACAGATTAGATGTAACTAAAATCTTGTCTAGTTCCAGCCTTTCCTCTTATTTTTTTAAGTTTTCTTATTTTTCAAATACCATTAGGATATCTATTTTTTCTCAGCTTTCTTAGACTTAGTGAAGATCTATGTTATATTTTGCCTTAATTGTGTTTGTTTGGAAGATGTTTAAAAATTCTCTTTAAACAAGCTCTCTGTGTCTTAAGAAAATGGCACAAAAGAAAGACAAGAAAGCTTGGCAGGAAACTTCTAACAGTTTTTTTTTAAAAAAAACCTCGGGCATTTCCTTCCTTCCTTGAGCTGTGTTGTAACCCCAAATCTGGAAGCTGGCAGTTTCTTTTTAATGGTATCAGCTAGACTTGTGGTCTCCAGAACTGGGGAAAATAAACTGTGGAATAAAGCCAGTAACTTGAGCCGATATTTTTGAAAATCATATCACCTTTGTTTCTCTCAGACCTCCAGGTCTCAGCTCAGATCTATGCTCAGATACAGGATTGTGTTCGGAAGTTTAAAAAATAAGGCCAGTTGTTCAGCAATTTAATTTAAGGTTCTTGTTGGAAAACAAAAGAAATTAAAATGGAATCCTATACTTAAGATTCTCTTCCTAGTCTTTAAATGTTTCCCTACCATTGTTTTCCTATATAGTGTTATCATCACAGTGAAGCACAGGTCTAGAATGATTACTACCCTCTGAAAGGTGAAAACTGGCACCGCTGTGCAAAGAAAGATTGTTAAAAAGGAATGTTGCATAGATTTCCTTCATCCTGGAGATAAAAGAAAAATTATTAAATTTTCTTTCTTACTTTCTTTAATTACCTGTGCCAATGAACAAGACATCATATTGCCCATCTTCAGCTTCCACTCTGTCCACCGCTAGTTGTTTAAGATTGTACTTTCCATCTGTTTTAACTAGTATTGGTCTCTTATGAACAGGCCTGATGGGCTGATACATTAGGGGATGACTCCTGGCAAAATGGACAGCTTCATCAGGATAGTCTTTTGTGGTAGTGTACAGACCCCCATTCACCTTGCTGGCACACTGCAAAAACAGAAAACAGATTATCCTGAAGATTTGACAAATAAATTGTTAGAAACAGGTCTTGTTTTCAGAGGTAAAGACAAGTCTACAGAAAACCTCACCTATAAACAAGCAAAGAAGACCACAGTAGGAATTGGGACAGTGAACTCTATGCATGTGTGGATTATTAATCATGGAAAGAAAGGGAATGTTGAACATAACCTTGGCATTATCATATTTAGAAAGAGGGAGTTCCTCCCTCTTTGCCATACTAAGAGAAGAATAAATAGTGGCACTTTTAGATTTTGACAAAAGCCATAGTGCTTATGTCTTCCCCAAATTCATACTGCAGATGTAATCAAAATGGCCACTGACAGAGTTAAGAGAAAGGGGTTTCCTGCCCCAACAGGGACACAGACATGCAGAGTCAGCAGAACACTAATGCTTGAAATCAATCCCTAGTCTTGTTATTTTTTGATTGCAAAATATATTGCCATAAGAAACTAAGCACATTTAAAAATTATGCCAGCAGCAACAGTAATTCTTGATTTCAGGCATTCTAACAGTATTATGTTTGATTCTAATTGCTAACTCACAATGGCAGTATTATATATCACAGTTTAGCTTCAAATACTAATGTTTGCATTGATCAATCTATCAGTTTGCAAAGCAAATAAACTTTATGTCAATGACTGATTAAAAGAGGCTTACTCCTTCAGTCAAATGTGCAATTAGGGATAATTTAATGCATTAAAGAGAGAAGTTAATTTTAGGATGCTTTGTGAAGGAGATAGTGTTTCCCAACTGAACACAGATTCTACATTTCCAATTTGCTTCATGATGTCTAATTGAAACCATTTATGATCAAGCTGGAAATATCTCAGTAACCATTTACTTTCTCCAAACCTTCATAAGACAGCGTGGTTTTAAAAAACATTTCAAGCAAAGCCACAGTAGCAGCCTTTCCCTATTTAAATTGGATTTTTCAATCAATAAAATGAAATCAAATACTCTTTACGTTTACTGGAAACAGTAATTTTAAACTTGTGGTCAACTGTAATTGACAATAACAAACTCCTACACTTGTCAAGTGGGGCAATGTTTGTTTCCACTTTCTGGGCTTAGCTACAGGAAAGTATTTGTTCAGTGTTGACTTAAAAGTAACTGTCTAATCAACCTAATGATGGAATTTCACCGGCTGTTTGCAATAAAGAGACAGAGCTGGAGCATGAAGACAGGCTAAGCCTCTGCTTCTCATGCACTGCACAGCATATCAAGTGAATAGGCATTGCCAGGTTCCCTTTACAAAGTTCTAGCCCTGGAGAGATTTAATAAAAATAATCCTTCACAGGCTTTTCATTTTTAATTAAATAAAATCAAGTAGTCTAGAAAGGAAACAGTAGATGCAGCTGTCTCTGAAGTCTATCAACACCACTTTTGATTTTACTGATGTCAGTTCCAGAAGCAGTACAGCCTAAATGAACTAAACGAATCAGCAAAACAGGGCAGAGATTATGGCAGAAGTAGTGCAGTGGATTTCAGTCTGTCAGAACCTGTGTGACTCTTAACAATGGTTTTCTGTTTATTTAGCTTTAAGCCCTGCTCTCATTCCTTATAGACTTATTCTTTACTCATTCAATAGCTAAGATCAAAGAGTGCTGACTCTCAGAGATGCCTAATAGTAGGTTATTTTGGGGCTCTTGTCACTGTCATTCCTGAAATGGGAAAGGTACTGAGATTCAGTTTACCAATATACTGAGCTTTTCTTTGGAATTTGAAACCTAACACTTGGCTACAGCCTGAAACAGGATTTCTCTTCATGCTTCTGGAAAAACATTGAAAAGACCTCTAAACTGTGCCCTAAATGAGCAGCCAAAAATGAATCAATTAATGCTTTTTTAGCTGGCAGAGCCAGATACTTCAGCCTTTGATGTGCTCTGCAACATATAAACACAATTAAATCTATTAACACCCCAGAAAGACCTGGTTCCTCAGTTAATTTGTTCCATGATATGGGGAAAATTACTTTCACTCTTCTGCTACTTTTTCAGCTCCTATACCTTGCCTTTTGGGGAGGCAACAATCCAGTTTGACCCAAAAGTGGCCAAGGGAGAGAAGCATCGAAAGCAAGTGGAACTTAGGGCAGCATTTCTGTAAATCATTGTCAACTTTGCTGAAGTGCTGGCTCAGTGTTCTCTCCTTCTTGCCAAAACCCCACCATTTAATCTTCAGTGCTAGGAGATATCAATGTAATAACTGCAGCCATTAATACTGAATTCATGCCTGTGTTTAACGCTAGTCCAAATAACATATGTGAGGTGTTCTACTGCCTAGAAAAAATGAACAGCACTTTAAGAACTTGTATTATCATTGTAAAATATACAGCCATTATGCAATCCATGCGTGATACTGTCTCATTATTAGGTGAAACTGCAAAAACTATAAATTTGATATACCAAAACTCAAATAGGAAACTAATAATTCCTTTGAATTCAACCATTTTTCTGAAAATGTGATAATTTATTTATCTACTCTTCTATCCTGACTCAATACCAGTGACTTTGAAAAATGACAAACAAACAAAAAATTATTTGGTATTGATGTCAACACTTGCTACAGTGGTAGTTCATTGGCCGAGATGGTCAAATCATATTCATAATGTTTAAATCTTAGATAATCTCTTTTTTGGAGCATCTGCTTCAACAATTTGACTTAAGTCTCTAACCCAAGAGAAGCAGAGGAAAACATGAATTTAAAATGGTTAATTTAAAATGAGAAAGGACATGCATTTGAAATCATACTACAGGGAGAAAGGCTGTACTGGCATGTAGTAGATAAGTTAATAGGCCTTTTCACCTCTCATTCCTGAGATTCAGTGATAAATTAATTGTATGCAACGCTTATTTCTGGAAATGATTGTGTTCAGTATAAAAGAGAATATTGAGTCAGTTAGCAGAAAGTACTGCTCCAGCAACTGTTTATTCCCCCTTTAAGCTCACGAGACTGAGCCCCCAGCCTGAGAGAAGATTAAGAGGTGAAGTGTGAAAACTGGGGGGGATTTAGCCAAACAGCTGTTGCTGTCTTTGCATCTCACAGAGTCAGAAATCCGCCCAATGCTGGCATGATAAAGGGTGGAGCTTCATGGGTGTAAACAAAAGCAGCTTTGCAACAGATGACAATTGCCATGGGTGGGTAAGTAGTTGTAATCCCAAAAGGTACAGGATAAAGAAGAAATCCTGGATGTGATGTTTCCCTGAGTTAGCCTGTCATTGCCTGCTGTGAGGCTCCTCCTGACTGGCAGCAGGAAGGGGAAAGTGAGGAAGGCTCTGGCTCTGCCTCTTCCGTGAGAAGGTGATGGGCCCCTGCAAAGCAAGGGGCACCCTCAACCTGCACCAACAGGCAGAGGAGGAGATGTGAGAACCCTAGGACAGAAAATTCAGAAACACCTAGAAAGAGAGTGAAACAGGAAAAGGGTTTGAGGTGAAAATGACTTGTGATGCCTTTGAGAAATCAACACAGGAATTAGGAATGCTTTGTAGAAATTAATTACCTGCCTCTAAGCAATGAGTTCGTGATTTCCTCCAGAAATCTAAGTGCCAGACAGGACCAACTCTCTACATGACAGCACCTCTGTAGTTGCAGAGCGTGCTACAAAAATTAATCACAGTTTCAAAATATGTTGCTTCTTTCCTTCACTTAATATTCATTGCAAAAAAAAAAAGAAATTATGTTAATAAAGAAACTTGAGTGAAAATTAACAAAAAATATGAATGGTTTTGCTGAGTTTGGTTGTTTGCAATGTTGTTTTAGTATTTCTGTATTCTTTGTAAAGGGTACAGAACAAGAATGTTGATAAGCTTGGAAACTTAAGGGCAAGCTTAAGATGATAAGCTTAAGGGTAGTAAAATCTCACTCTGTGATGTCTGAAAGCAAACCAATGAATTACAAGGGTGATAGACCATTGTTTCCAGAAAGAACCAGTCTTGAGAGAAGGACCTTGAAAGATGGAGAATTTGCTCACTATTTACAAAAACATTTATTCTGATTAGTTACTTTTATTAAAATGTATGTCTCATTTCTAACCTGTGCATTGATCTCAATTATAGAAGTATTTCAATTTGTTCCTTTTGGAAAAAGAGGTGGAAAAAAAGAAACCAGAACCACCTGACTTTGAAATAGTGGATTCCTCTTTTGGCTTTTCTTTTTTTTTTTTTATTTTCCTTTAATGCTTGTTAAATGTCCTGGTTTCATCAGGCAAAAGAAACAAAGGGAGGTTCCTTCACAGGTAACACACTGTTTCTGAATGCAATATCTGACCCACCTTCTAGAGGTGCTGCTTTCTATCCGTTTTGCCTGGGGTCCTAACTTTGGAATCTTATGACTTTGACACAAGGTTGACAAATTCAAGTCCCAAGAGGATTTTGAAAAACCTTATATACTTAATCCCACTATTTTCCTTTGGGAAACGTATGGGTCTAGTACTCGATTAACTTATGGCTGAGCCATTCCACACTTTTCCAGAAATGCTGGAGTATTCAAGGAAATGTACCCTGGACTGTGAAGTCAGGAAGATTTGTGCATTAGCAGCAGTCTGCTTTTTCTTTTCAATTTCATTTACATAGCAAAGCAAGGGAAAATAGATTGTACTTACTGAACCAGGTCTAGGATAAGGTACTTTTCTTTCGTAGAGAGCCCAGTGGTATTCAGGTCCTTCTTTATGAGCATATGGTCCATTAAAAGCTGCTCGGACACTTGCCATGTGGTAAACACATATAGCATAGCCTCTGAATATATTGCTATGAAGTGAAATTCAAAGACATTATTAAAACAATATGTCACATTCTGTTTTATTGTGCAATTAAAAATAAGTCACATTTCAACAGTATTCAGGGATAAAAAACTACCTATTCTTTCCTATAAGCTTTTCTTCTAAATATTGTGTTCAATGTTCTTTAAATGTCTTTAATGTGTTTATATTTATAACATTTATCCAAGGAAGCTCTGTGTTGTTATGCCAAAATTTGATAATGGTGAACACAAGCTCTAAATTACTTGTTTAGAAACACAGAGGAAGCACAGTGAACTGAACTCAGGTTTTATATGTCTTTGATTAGATATTTAAACAGTTAACCATTTTTGTTCTCTAACATTTTTCCTATTGTTTTTGCTTGGAAAGATGCTGACTAAAAGGAACAGTGACTAAAATGAGTCCTTTTTTTATTGAGTGGGAATGTTGGTTGATTTTATCAGTTAGATCAGAAGATCATTTTGTGTAGGTCAATCCACATAAAAGTTTCTATTTTACTTTTAAATTTTATTCACTTATTTCCAGAGAAGCAATTGATTTTTTTTTTTTTTAAAGAAGAATCAGTGCTCTCTACAAAGAAATTATTTCTGACTCTGGAAGGTGATCCAAATAATTTTAATTAGGTGCCCACTTTTCTCTACTGGCATTGGGACCCAGTAGGAAATGCCAGGTGTCTGCATTGCTAGAGGAGCAGATCTGACTTTGTTTATTAGAAAAAAATAAATCAAGAGATAGTGGCAAAAGCACAGCTGATTTTTTCTACCAGTTACATCCTAAACTAAGAGTTGGATTTCGGGGATGAGAGTATTACGTGCTTGCACTTGAACTAGGCTGCAGCAGAAAAGGAAGAGGAGGCCACCAGCAAGATTACAGCTGGTGCTTTAGGCTTCACTAAGAAGTTAGTAGGAATTAAGCTGCTATCTACTTAACCTTGAAATACAGTGGAGCTCTTAGGGGAAAGACAGGTGACTCTGAGATGCTGTTTTTATAAGCATGCAGGAGTTCATGTACTTCGACACTAGGAAATTTTCAAGCTGAGAAGCACTTAATTAATTTGTGATCCAGATAGACTGAATCACTGAATGAGACTTCAGCCCCTGAGTGTTATAGAGCAGTTTTTACATTAACAAGGAAGCCCACTGTGACTAGAACAGAGATTAAACTGTTTACTGTATATTTGCTAAGGGATATGCATCATGCAGCTTCTATCTCTTTAATAGACTGTTCAAACATTCCTCCATGGCTGCTATTATTTCTTCTAGTTGTTTACCTTGTAGTGTTGAAAAGGCCAAATATCACTGGATTTTTGTTATCACGAGTTTGCAGCAAAAATACATCCTCTGTAAAATTTAAATGCAACATTATTGATAACAAACTACTTTTCCCAGCCACAGAAGAGAAACTTCATTGATTGTTAAAAGTATAATCCTGTTTTACTCATTTATTCCATTTAATTTTATACAGATTTTAAAAGCAATCTTTAAAAACAATGCAATAGGTAAAGGAGCAATTGGTGATAGCCAACTCTGTACTTATAGAACTTCATATACATTGGAAACAAAACACTAACAACCACACCCTGTTAATGAATAAAACAGTACAATATTTAATAGTAAGGTATGTTATCATGAAAGTGTATGGCTTTTCTGGATAATTTTGAGTTTGTGGCAGTCTAGGATATTTACCTAATTCATCAAAATGCGTATCGATTCCGTTTCTCCCAGGCACAGAACAAACTAGCCTGGTTTTGAGGAAAGTGGTCCATTTATTGACGAGCATTCTCTGGCCTCCCATATCATTCTGTGTAGAAAGAAACAAGTGCCAATGGTAATTTGAATGAGTAAGTCTGGAAGCACAAACATCTCTGCTGAATTAATTGTTCATTGTGTCTTTTAATGCCAAAAGCATCCCTTTCCAAACCACATGCCTATTACTAGTACTATTTCTCTGGAGTCAGTTTTCAAGTAGGATTGCACTGATCAAGTCCAGGTCTCATTAGGAGCTGTGGGTTTATAAGAATTTTTTAATTCTGTACCATAACCCTGGATAGTTTTAACTACACAGCAGTTGTAAAGCTTTCTTTTTATTGCTCATTTTTGTAAATTAGATATACTGAGTATATTAGTGAAGTTTAGCTTTGCTGTAAGAGCTCAGTGCAGGGTTAGTTTGATGCATTTGGAAACTGAAGGCCTGAATCTATCTATAGAGATGGTACAGCTGTGGCAACTATTGGGACTTGCAAGAAAAGGGAGAATTTAGTACTACTTAGCAATCAGATTTTTGTAACCTTCAGGTACCATCCTCAAACCATGGCCTTATATTCAGGTAGTCTGTGTAACTGGCTGTTGAAGGTTCTGCAGCAGGCTTGCAAAACTCCTCTCACAAACAGAGGTCTGTTTTCCTCAGACAAGTAGAAATATGCAGAGTAGCTGCCTCTGTGTTGCAAAACCTGTTACAGCTCAGAAAAAAATAAAAAAGTTGGGAAAAAAAGCCAGTTCCTGAATCACTTGTTGTTGTTTGTATTCACTAAATAAAGTCTGAATTATAACATACAGCTGTTAAGTTAATGGTCAGATGATAAAAGACTTGAACTTTTGAAGAAGTGGAAGAGAAAGATCTGTGGGATTTTGGGTTAACCCATGGCTAGAGATAAGACTTCCAGGTGGATATATTGCAGACTAGAGGGAACTATTAAAATAATCTATTCAGAACATAAGCCAAAGAATTCTACTTCAGATCTTGATACAGGCTGGAATCCAGAGAGCCAACTGGCTTTGTGAACATTAATGTCTGAGGTTGCAATTTGGTACCTTGCATACTTCAGATGTTTTTAAGTTATACATGAGTACTCAAGGAAGTTTAATAGGTAGTATGCTCATGAGCATATATGACATATACCATATGTGGAGGCGACAGAAGATTTTTAACTTGTACCTTGTTCTTTGCCCAATACTTTCAAGAAGCTATCCCCTACAGTTAGACAGGGGAATATAATTTTTTTTTAAACAAAATCAAATGTTAAGAAATAGCCTTCTCTTTCCTTCCATTAATCAAGCAGATGTAATCCCCATGGGAGTGGGAGAGCTCCTCTCATCAGTCTTACATTGGTCAGTTATTAGAAAAGGAATGCACTCAAAATTCATCAGTTGTTCAGAGAGAACCAATTATGGGCAGCTTGATTTGGGAAATCATATGTTAACTGTGCTTCTCTTCAGCAACTACCCAAGATCTCCATGTGTGTGGGGCCAGGGATCCAAAAAGAGATGCCACCAATACACCAGGAGCATGGCCTGAGTGGGAAATGGATAACCATGCAGGACAGTGGAGGGAAGAAAAGTCTTTCCTTATGACTTTTCTGGTAAAACTTAAGTCTGCCTGTGATAATAATTTGCTGGACAATTTGATCATTCTTTCTAGATTCCTATCTGCACAACTTTTCTTAGTTACTAAGAAGAGGAATGAGAGATGAAATGAAAACATTAATTGGCTTCTATTTGTAAAGCACTCTAGAGGTTTTTGGCATTGCACCCTTCCTATCATTCTTGCATCAGAGGTTTTCAAAATTTGTGGAAACACAGGTGTCCCTGCTCATGCCAGGGGGGTTGGAACTGGATGATTTTTAAGGTCCCTTCCAACCCAAATCATTCTATGAAGAGTTGAATTTGGAGATTGTCAAGTCCAACTGTCCTACTCAAAGTAAGTTACTTTGAACAAGTTGTTCAGTAAATTGCTCAGTCCTGTGTCCAGTCAGGATTTAACTGTCTGCAAGGATTGAGGCTCTGGGCAACCTGTGTCAGTGCTCAACCATCCTGGCAGTAAAAAAATGTTTTCTTACATTCTAATGTAAGAAAATGTGTTTCAATGTGTTTGTAATGTGTTTCAATCTGTGCCCATTGCCTCTTGCCCTACCCAGCTGTCTGAAAGGAAAGCTACTGACCCTGCACAACCTCAATTCAGTCCTCACTGACAGAATAGGAAAGCAAGAGGGAATATCAGAGAGGACTGGTGGCTGGGCTACTTCTGTCACCTGGAATGTGAAGGGACATCATTTTATGTCAGCTGTGAGAGCTGCAAGAGGCCCTGGACCTACAGCCAGTTTGAAGGATAATAGAGCCCTGATCTGAACTGAGAATGTGGATGGTAAGAGTGTCCTGTGGCCAACTGCTGTTAGTTACCACCTCTCTCAGCTAAACTGAACTTCAAACACAGATTTTGGATGACTTGTGAATGTTATCATGCTTGAGGGTGAGTAGATGTAAGGTTTTCATTCAGACTATCATGCCATAACTAACAGATGCCATATTTGCCTGGGGGAGAAGGACCAAAAAAGAACATGCTTCCTTTTTCATTTAGCTGGGAGTCAGAGAAAGGATCTTACCGCACATACACGTCCCACTCTGGTATATATGGCATGAGTGTTTGTCTCAGCCTCTAAAGCTTTTTCAGTAAAGAAGAAATACACTTTGTTGTCCTCGTGGTCTTCATTGTCAGGAATCATGTATGAGCCAACAAATTTTGGTTCTTTAAAAGAAAACAGAGATTAATTGAGTTCAAGTTATTAAAATATTCTCTTATTTTTTCAGTCCTTAAAATCAGCTGGCAGCAACCAAAAAATAAAATTAAAAAACAGGGATCTGTCAATCAGAGAGCTACCTAAGGGCAACCAGGTGATAGAAATAGGGCGTTCATGAAAAATTTCATGGAAAAAAAACATAGTTTAATTAAATTCACCTCCAAATGGATATACATATTCACAAATAGTATTTTTTTAATTTTTGGTTATACAGAAATTGTCTAGTCATCTGAAACACCTCCGGTTCTTCCTTCTTCTCCTTCCTATACCTTTCAAAAGGCGCTCGTTGTCGGGTTCAGTTCGGAGGTGGGCCATGCGATTCGTGGTGCGAAACAGGGCAGCATCTCTTCCCCAGTAGTCACTGTAGAGACCAGCAAAAAGTTCACCACCTGCAGACCATACATGAAAAAAACCCAAAATGAAACAACTTGGTAATGTTCTAAGTACTAATTTTATTGCATGTGATAGGTACCACATTATAAACGTGGGTCATTAATATTTTATAAGGTAAGAAGGTGAGCTGGTATTATATATATAGTCTGACAAGCACATGGACATTGTTCCTACTAGCAGTGCAATATTTACAACTGGAGTAGCATGAGGACAGGAATTTTAAAATTCATGAGTCTTGGTCTCATTTTCAAAACTGACTTAACAGGATAGATTCACACACAGAACGTGAGGGCATTAAATTAACATCTATCCACATCTGCCACAATAACATCCGACACATCAGGCACCTAAGTTCAAAGATCTCACTGTGGGCCAGTTAGTGCCCGGCTCTAGGGACACCAACCCTTTGTTGGCACCTAAGTTTTCATCAGTGCAAAGATTTTGACCAGTGGTTTGCTGCTGAGCAGTTCCAGATGTGCCCTGGTCTTTGTTAATGAGAAGAAGCAAATTGCCTGGTTGAAGAACTGGAAGGGACGTGGTGGGTTTGTGAGAAGACATAACAGTAGCCAGAAAGTGGGATGAAAGTGCAACAAGTTTTCAGAGAATGCAATGCTTAGGATAAGAAGAGTGTTAGCTGCACCAAACTACTGATTTGAGCTACACTGCACGGTTACAGCTGAAGACTAAACCATCCCTGAATCCACAGACTAGAACTCCAACATAACTGAGCACAGTTATGAGATTTGGCTTTGTGCAAAAGATGGCAGAAAAAAAGTCATACTGAAAATACTGGAGGGCTGGATGCAGTTATCTCCCCAGCTGGAGAGATAAGAAGCAGCACCTGCTACCTTAGAAGTGATTTCTATAAACAAGAATATATTTTATTAGACCGAGGGGATTTTTCCATTCAGCCTACTGGAGCTGTTCCACTTCCCCTGAAATAACTACAGTTTGGGAATAATTTGCTGGCCGAGGGGCTTCAGTGTTCAACACACAGAGAAAAAGGGACTATTTTTCTCTGTTACAGCAATAACTTGCTTTCAAATCATTAAAATATTCATTACAGTAGGGACAGGACCTCAGATTTCATCCTTCCTGCACAACTGGTGATGAATATTTCCTGAAAAATTTATGGAAACAGAAACTGTATGTAGGTACAATTGGATTATATACGTTGAAAAATCCAGCCATCTAAAATTGTGATACTGAACACTTACTAAAATACCAACAATAATTATACCTTTTATTTATGTATGGACACTGTTCCCCTTAGCTAACCGAGAATTAACAATAACATATTTCATATCATTGTGGACTTGGATTATAATTTTTTTAAGACCATTTTAAGAAGCAGGCAGCTATTGTCACTAGGTGGCATCCTTACGTTAGAAAATAACACAGCAGGAATTAAACTGCACAAAGAGAGGGAAATAAATTATTTCCAGTTCGAGGCTAATCTGAGTAGAGCTTTCAGTGACACAGCTTCCTTCCCACTAATCAAAATAAACATGACTGATCCATCCTAATAACATTTGCTAGCATTTAGAAAGGTTTATAGCAAAAAGAAAGAATTTTGCTTTTTGGTCCCCCTCAAAGTGTGCATTTTGTTTCTAAGAGATACATATGAATTGAATGGTGCCATAAGTACTATTAATTATTCTGAAAAGTTAAGTTTGGTAAATGGGGCTGGTTTAGACACCTCTGCTGATCTGGAGATGAGCATACTTTTGCTTTAGGCTTCATTATATACTGAATGGATATTGCCCTGTAAAATATATGGACAAGATTTAGTGTAAAATATTGGCAAACCAAATAAAAAGTATAAATTATAGCATCTGTAGAAGTTAAGGTTGCCCAAAACTAATAGAGAGCTTTATTTTTTAAACAGCACAGATCTGCTTAAACCACAGAATTTGCCAGTGTCTATAAAATGTTCCAAACAATCTGCACAACCCTAATTAAAGAGTTACATTAGTCATAAATCCCCCTTTAAGAATTCTGTTGGAAAATGTATCAGACTGGCTGGTATTCTTTTTAATTTTGGTGATGTGTAATGCAAAACAGGATGTTTTATCCTTTCAACACTGCAGTGAATCTTGGAAAATGCATCAGCACAGGGTAAATGATTCATCACATATTGCCAGTGATCAGGATTGACATCTGTAAGTCCAGATGTTCAGAAGCTTGGAAATGAAGTCTATTCCTTCTGTTTGACATAGGTAGAAAATGTTGGTATACGTAACCAATCTGCTGGCATGGCATTCTTCCATATACTGAGGAAGTTATGACTGATCGTATCTGTGAGATCCTGAGGGGAGAATATGGAAGTTCCGGTCCTGGATGGATATTGTTCCACAAAAGATATTGTACAGATACATAAATTAATTCTGATCTTTACCCTGAACTGTTACTAAGCTGAATTTAAGACAAGTATCAAGCGTGAGCAGACAGGTCACTTTACCCAAGGACAGCAATGGGACAGAACTGACAAGTGTGACTATTAAATATCTCAGCACAATAACATAATTCTGAGATTTTTTTCGACTTTTAACACTAAGAGGATCTTCCCTTGTTCTTTCCAATAGTGTTTTACTTATCTTTTAAATCCAAATTACAAATTTTGAATTCAATTAGGTTTTTACAGGTGCTGACCAATTCCAGATTCAGTGACAACCTAAGACTGATGTTTGAAAAATCCTGCAAGATTTCTACTCTTTTCTTCTCCATTGAAAATCTACTATCCACTCACTCCTGTCTTTGTTGCAGGGTTTTATACTGCTGCACATCACACTGATTAATCTGTACCTTTTAGTAAAAATCAGCAGAGTAACTTCACAGACCTTCACTACTCCTCCCTTCTTCCATCTAACCTCAGCTTCATGCATACATGACAAATTAATTGCTAAAATTTAATCATGCTAAAGCAAGAATAGAAACTTTCTTATTTCCTTATTTAAGCAAACAGAAAAAAACTCCCATGGACCTCAAACACCAATTTTAGCTCAAGTGATACATGCATATATTTTACCTAACATTCTTTTCAAACAAGCAAATACGTCAAAATTCCTTTGGAACCATTTAAAAATAACTTTTATTTTTGCCCTTTTCTCAGGGCAAAATATTAACAAAATCAAATATAAAATTTTTCTTCTAAACCCTTCAGAATTCCTAGACAATATAATGGCCAGTCTTCGCGAGCGAAGATCTGGGAAAGGTCATTAACCCTTCGAGCCTGCGCAGTGGATTTTTTAGGTGAGACACAGCGTGCGCTGAACTGAGCCCACCCTTTAATCCTGAGGTTCATCTGCCGGGGCCAAGCAAACTTGGACAGTGGCAGTGAGGTCCCCAGGACGTAGGTTTGTTTAGAGTGACCTTCTCTTAGATGGATTGCCTTACAAGGCTGATGAGCTCCATCTGCCCGGGGGGCTGGGAATCGAACCCCGGTCGCAGCAGTGAGAGTCCTGCACCCTAACCACTAGACCACCAGAGGCCCCCTCCTAGACAATAACACTTAAAGTAAAATAGATTGAAGCATGTTATTTAACTGAAATAAAATAATATATACAAAAGATTTCTATAAATGGGCTTCTTCCACCTTAAAGGTGAGTTATCTTCATTTGTTATTGGCATTTTTTGTGTACCTATTTTCAATCGAAAGGTAATGCAAACACAAGCTATTATTCATCAGTAGTTATTTTTGTGTAAAATGGAAAATTCATGTTATGAATAAAGGATTAGAACATAATGAGTAGAACCTTTCATGTATTTCTTTGACTGTCAGTCAGTTATTACTCATATGACAAACAAAATCAGAACACTAATTCGCATTTTAGCAAGTGATATTTCTCACAGTAGGAAAACAGCAAACTCAAAAGACATTACCTATTGTTAAGCTGGTAAACTTCCTCTGTATATTTGTATTTTCTGTCTGTCACTCAAGTATTCTGTCTTTTGAGAGAAAATGCAGAGTAAAAGATACAAATACCTAAAACTATTTTAAAAGTAAAAGCAGAAAATATTGGAATGTATTCCCTGGATATTAACATATTCAAATGTAGTTGAGGTTTTTCACCACTTGCTCGTGATATATTGCAGGTAACAAAACATGGACTTAAACTAATTTCTCAGCTTTCAAGAGCTAGTGTGGTCTAAGTTAATGAGTGTGCATGATCTGATATCAAAAATAGTTTTGGCTATTGAAAGCAGATGGTAGAGTTCATTATGAATAGAAGTCCAAAGGTTTAATAATCCGTTTAACTAAACACACACATTTTATTCAGCCGGTTTGCCATCCAATATCTATTCTTTTTCCTGATACTGACAATAAATTGGTAAAAGTTAATTGTTCATAAATTGAGCAATTCATCACAAGCTACTTTACCACTGGGTCAGATAGTCTACAATAAAACTTGCAACAGCACAGATACTTAGTTTTAAAGCCAAGTCACGAACTGTTGTTTTCTTGAAGTGGGTATTTTAAGTGTTGTGTTGAAATACATGAAGAGATGCAGAAGAAGGGATTGTCTTTCTTCCTAAATTAATCCAACTAAATCTGATTCTAATTAGTTATGTTGCAAATGATCTTTCAAGATCAAGATTTTAAAAGCTTTTAAACTTTTATCAGAGGTATGAAAAGTTTAATTTTTAGCCTAATCCTCATTGTTAGACAATGGTCATGCTGGTGTAGGCTGTGTTAATGCGAGTGGCAGAGGTGGGAGCAAGCTTTGAATAGTTTCCTCAGGAAGAAGAGGATGCTGGGTTGTGAAAGCCTCGGCTAACAGGTTTGCATAAAACCTTTTAAGGGACATGCACATTGGCTGAACCTACGTGGGAGAGTGGAGACAACTCTGGGGTGCAGCCTCCAAGGGCACCCTGACTTTGCACCAGGAGTGGATTCCACTTTCTAAGAAAATTGGAGTGCATGAAGAAGAATTGAACCTCCAAGCACTGGAAGACCAATCCTGGAGGGTGGAAGCAGTAGTTGTCATCTCCTGTCATGGGGTCATGGCCATCATGAGCTGTGATCAGGGCTTGGTTGAATAAAGGAGTATACTTGGCATTAGAAGTCTGTCTCATTTTCAAATTTCAGTTAAAAGATTCTTAATATTCACAGTGTTTGCATCTATGTCTTCTACCCTTTTCAACTGGCTGCCTAAAGAGACAAAGAATATATATCCTGGAGTCTAAGGAGCAGAATTAATTTTGTTTATTCTGTAAACTGTATGTCTATGGTTAGTAGAAGTTGGTAGAATAAAGTAGAACACATGGAAATTCAAAGTTCATTAAGATATTTTTTTCCTAAGTGTTGGAAGTGTTTAACTGTAATAGTTAAAAATAGAAAAATATAAATAAAATAATAAACTCTTTGAAGAATTCCATTATGCTTTTAAAATATCATACCATGATCACTTGAAATTATAGAATTCCCAATGTATACCTGGAAAAACAGTCTCTGAATACCTTTCTCAGGTCGTATTAATTTTGATGAAGGGGTGAAAGTCAGTCTGTTTTTTAGTGCTGTATCAGTGATCTGATAAAAATATTATTTCCTCCTCTTAATCTTGTCACATTATAGAATTATCTAGCTTTGTAAGATTGATTTTATGTCTTTGACAGTGGATGCTCAAGACCCTGCTCAGCATTTATCAGGGAAGGGCTTATTTAATGAATTTCTTCTTCAGATAAAAATATGAGGATCCATAGGACCTCCCATAATTCAGGCAAATTCTTGAAGTGCTCAGTGGGACAATCTGGCTTCCATTTAAGCAAATAAAATTCATATTGATCTCACAGTAGGAACATGATCGGGTTAATTTATTTACTTAGTTCTATCTGAGGAGAGGTTGGACTTCAAGATTAGACCATGAGGTTTCAGGCCTACAGCAAATTCCATTGGATGAGTCTTTGTTCCCAGGCTCAGCTAAGATTGGAATCTGTCAAAAACTGTAGAAACAATTCAGGAGTCAGGGTGGGATAAAAGCGTAACAATCTGTGCTTCATGGATTTTGGAAGGTCAGTCAAATAACAGCAGTTCTTTCTGATTCTTGCATGAATTCTTAACCTACTAACTCTTAAGAATTAGAGGTCTTTTTTTTTTCTCTTTTTTTTTAAATGGCAGTGAAGAATATTTTTATAAATTGCTGCATTTGAAAGATTTTGCATTACTGCTGAAGATTCTTCTTCTGATTAATTTGTTAATGCAAAGGAGCAAATAAATCTGGCATGTAAAAATATACCTGTCACCCATGACCAATACTTCCCTTCCACCAAGGGTGAACCATATCAATGTAGTCAATGATCAGAAACTTTAGCTGCCTGATTTTAAAATGCAAAGCCAAATGTAAATATCAAAAGGGCCCTAAAATCCTCTAGTTTTTTTATCCTTGAAAAGTAGAAAATTTATTTAATCTTTTGCCTCTTTCTTCTAGCTCTTTCTTTTAATGAATATTATTTTTGAATGTTCAGTTTTTATTTATGTTTTCTAAAACCAGAAATCATCACTGTATTACTCCCTAACTGCATCTAGCTTTCACCCTTTACCTGCTGTTTCAGGCTATCTTTAGTCAATGTACTATAATATTACTAAGAATGTCTTTGCTTGATCTCAAAACATGTTTTCAAGAAAACGTTATATACGAAAAAAGATATGGTTTGTTATATCACAACTTCAAAGATCCCAGTCCTACAGTGATATACTCACCAGCAAGGCACAGAGGAGTACCATCTCAACACAGCTTCCTGGCACTGCAGGACATACTGAATTCTATTTTTATGCTGTTCAGTATAAGATCAACGCTTCTAATATTGAATCACAACTTTGGGATAGTTTTGTTAGAAGGCAACATTGAAAACAAATCTATTTTGTCTCAAAGGTGGTAATGTATGTAAACAATGAATGCTTCATATAAACACAGTTAAATTCAAATTTTTACAAGATGCTTGTAGCTCAGATTCTCAGTAGATGAAAAATAGTAAATTTTGTGTATTTGTCTCAGCAGTGTAAATGTCTAAGCTAGGCATATTGTTTTACTTTTAAGGAAAGCAGGAAATTATTAATTCCAAAATTACATAACAATCAATTATTTTCAGGATGGCACATGTCATTCAACATCTCGCTTCACTGAGACACCCCTGCTGCAGTTAATGGTGCCTGGAATGTAATATTAATGTGGGCAGCACCATGAGGATTAAGTCTGACATGTGGAAGGTTGCAATGGAAGACTGACAACACTTCGGAGTGCTGAAGAAAGAGACTCAGAATGACAGATTGACAGGACCGTGAAGCTTGTGACATAAAGATCATTACCAATTAAGATGGAGGTGAAGGAAGAACTGGGGTCAAAAGGGCACCTGCCTCGTCCTCTCTCAAATTTGTGCGATTCCAGTTGAAACAGATGATCCTTAAAAAAAAAAAAGAATCACAAAGAACACTGTGAACCCCACAGGCAAAGAAACAAAGTCCTGAGAGACAAGCTTTAACTTGGTTATACCTTTGTAATGGATTGACTTCATTAGGGAGAAAACACAATTATGGTTGCTTACTGATGTACTAGCAAAAAATCTCTGGGTTTCTACAAATCACCATTGTGTGTGCACTGCCCAAAAAGAACCTGAGAAATATGCACTAGAATTACACTTATTTCATTTCTGTGGGAGTAGGGAGGGAAGATTCCTCTATCTTTTCTTCAGATTATCTAAACATTAAATAGATATCTAGCCATGGAATGTGTTTTCCCCCTTGAAGCATTTTTTCCCAGTAGTTGTTAAATATATCATACTATGTTATCTTCTCTTCATAGCTTTGAGATGTTTATAGATCTTCTCCATAGAAGTATGTTTAGGAATGAATCTCCAGTCATGGTTTTCAGAACACTGTGATTTTTGCAGTGGATTTAACAGAATATCAGTATAAAAAATATTGACAGCTTAATTAAATTTGTCTGTATAAGGCTGTAAAGACTGAGAAAGAATTTACAATTTAAATTTTCATTTGCAATGCTATGCTTGTCTCAGTTTTCACATAAAAGCCCGCTAATTTCTGATTAAAATATCAAGTGAGAGCAAAATATTTTTAATTTAGATATTACCAAAACACCATACCAAAAAACACAGGGATAGGGGAGAATAAAAGGGCAAATAAAGTATGAAAGCTTGATAAAAAATACGCCACACAGCCATCAAGTATGTGACTAGCACACATTTCAATAGTTTAGCAGTTCCAGTTCCCTGTAACAGTTTTACTCAAAAGTCTACTGAAATGCAGAATATATTAATATATTGGATAAATGCAACCTACCAGTGCATTAAACTAAATCTCAGGTTCACATTGGTCATATATAAGGAAAATATTTTGTGAGGCATAAAATCACATGCAACAGGAACCCAAATTCCCCAGGATTTTAAGGAGGAACTGCCTGGATCTGTCCCTTACAGTAAACATTTTCAAAGAGGTCCAAGAGGCTTTTTAATCATAAATATCAGGTTTTATTAGACCTGATTTTTTCAGTATTTATTAGAATAACTCAATATTCGCACAGAATAAAGCTCGATATATCTAGACCGGACAAAATAATGTCCTGGTATTCTTTATTTGAGTATGTATGGTCCATTTAGTCCTTATGTCATTATAGCAAGGGTTTTTTTCTGATATTGGTTACATTCATGTAATTTTGGGGGGTTGTAGTATATGCTGCCTCAGTTGCTAGAAAGTGTTGGTTTTGAGAGGTACAGAAACCTGATTATGTGTCTGCTCTCTGCAATGCTGTATTCTTCATTCTCCTTCAGATCACTCACCTGTATCCTCCTATCCTACCCTACAACCTAAAAATCTTCCCGAGCAAGTGCAATTTCCCTAAAAGCTAAAAAAATATTCCCCTCAGGTAGCTCCACTCATGACAATTATATTGTCATGAAAAAGAAAAAAAAAGTCCAGCATAAAAAGACACGGAACAAGGAAGCAGAAGGTGGAAAACTGGAAAGATACTAAAAAATAATATTTTAAAAGGTCAGAAGGACAGAAAGAAAAAAGATATAAGAAAAGTGGGAAAGTTGTAGAGCTCTTAGTTCCCACTAATTGATAAATAGTTGAATATTTCTGTGCATTTCATCTAAAACAGTTAATCTTGGATTTGTCACCAGACCATCCACTTCAAAGCAGTATTCACATCTTAATACCCAGTCAGACAAGCTGATGTACCTGTCTGCCATTCCCAACTGTCTAATAATACATGCAATTTCGATGGATGTTCTGGTAAAAAAGTAAGATTCCCATTAGTTACAGAGTTTCTATAAAAAAATGGGATGTAATTTAGAATGCAGTTCTGGAAAAAAAAAGGACATCTGTTTTATGTCTATTTGCAGTGAAAAAGTCACCCTGCAATTAAAAAAAAAAAAAATAGAGAAAAGGAAGGAAAAATACCATACAAATTTTAAGTAATGTTCCAAAAACTCATGAGGTAAAAAGGTGTTCATACTCTCACCTCTCCAGAAGCTCTTGTGTTGGCCTAACCCTTGCTTAGCAGTTAAAACTGATGTAGCAGAAAATAACCATCCTGAGTGGAGGCCGGGGGTGCAGGAATATTGGTTTCTGCTGCATCAGCAGCAACTGCACATCAGTAGTAACTATTGCCTGTCTGCTGTTGGGTAAATGTCAAACAATAAAGAAATATTTCTCTCTGTGTGGAAGTCTCAGTCCCATTCCACACTTTTCAAACATCACATAGCATGTATTTTTCAAATCTAAATACCATAACATTTTGAGTCAACAGTGGATAAAAAAAAAGTAAGGTGAACACAGGAGGGGAAAGAAAAACTTCCTGAAACCATGCAAAGGGATTTGGGAGTCATAATGGCATAAAATTTGATGTCAAGGAAATATTTATAAAAACAGTCTGATGTTATTTATTCTTTAATTGGGTATTAAAATTATTCATGTAAAAGATTCACTTTGGGGATTTCAGCTAAACTATTTGTCAATTAATCATTAATCATCATTAATCAATAAAGATGTAGAAGTGGAGAGACAAACTGAGAGTTAAAAGTAGTCTTAATGCTTTCTGCTTAATTTTCCCCACATTAAAATAAAAATGGATGTATCTAGGAAAGGAAGAAGTAATAAATTTAAAACTGTTTGCAGAAAAAAAACACAGGTAAAGTGATCAGCTGTAGGAACAAAATTGTTTTGAAACCATACTTGAAGAAGTTGTAATATCCACACTTTCTGGCTTATAGTGCATGGCTCACATTTTGTCCTGCATAGGGAAGAGAATCTGGGCTTTGTTCTGTGGAAGAAGACATGATCCCACCAGGGTATCATAAACCACACTTCATAACTAACTAATGTAGTTCGTAACTATAATGTAAATCTGAGAATCAGATTTAAATCAATGGTAAAGACAAGCCCGTCCCTTTTAATGGCCATGACATGAATGTGTTTAAAGCTAAAGATATGGTTGTGGAATGAAAATGTTAAGAAACGTGTAGTATCATTTCATTATCTACATTTTAAAAGCTGGAATTTATGAAAAAGCACTGTAGCTTAAACATATAATCTAATGTTAACACAGTAGACAAAAACTTGGATTTCAGTGCAATTCGGTGGAATTTTTCAGTGGAGCTCACCAGTTTTGATATAAAGCAGGATGTGTTTTTCATAAATGCTTGCAGATGCATGTAACTGTTTGAAAAGTCACTGAAAATGTAAGCAATGGCTCCTCCAAGAGAGATTTTCCACCTTCACCTTTTAAGACAACATACCAAATATTCCATGGTTGCAATAAGTTATTCCCATCACTGGAGCAAGTAACTGAAGTTCAGGTGTTGGATGTGTCAGCTTACATGGGATGCCAGTTTAAATGAAACAAGCGTTACACATTAATAATCAGCTTTGAAGGCTAATTCCTTAATTCTAACCCTCCTTGCAGTCTGTGACATTGGAATCCCTTGAGAAATGTCAGAATAAAACTGACAGTTTCCTCACAGATTATACAGCACATCAATTCAACATCACAATTTATTTTTTGGGCATTTTTCAATGGTTATGGTTAAAACTATGGAAAAGCACATATGGAGGGCTGGGAGTGGAGTTACGTATTTCTCAGTGTAGCTTGGGAAAAGAAATGGGGTTCTGGGTTTGATTTATGACACAGTGACTCAGGAAACATAATACACTTTCAACTATTATTAAAATAATAATGTTCTTTTAAAAGAAATAGAAGATATTTCCAAGACATCAAGCATTTTGCCATTAACTGGGTATGAATTGATAATTTTAGACAATGAAGAATAATGTAGGCTATAAACAATAGTGAAAGGAAAGGTCAATCAGAGACATTAAAATTTAAAGACTGAATTTAACTTTTGTTGCAGAAAATTGCTTTCACTTATACCAAGTGCTGCTTTGCTCTGGTTCAAGACAACACTTATGCATGTGATTAATTTAAAACATATGCTTACTTCCATTCCTATCCATCAAAGTACTTAAGCCTATTCTCAACATTAATACAATGACTGTATCTTTTCCCTAAACCAGGGACTTAAAAATACAAAGGGTTTAGTTGTGTTTTCCTAGAATATTATTTTTATGAGAGAAAAATAATTTGATTTTTTAAGGGTTTGTGTTTGGGGTTTTTTTTCACTTTAAATTTTTGGGGTTTTTTAGGTAACGAGAAGTAAAATATATCATACTGGCATTTTTTTAAAGGAGATTGAAACTATTTCATAACCTTTAATTGCATCCTTAACTGTGTATGTATGTGCTCCAACAGTACCACCCGTCTGCTCTCCAGGAGACTTGTGCATTTTTGTGGTTGGTACTGTTTTCTGGTTGTTTTGATTTTATTTTTTTCTTGCGTGTGGTATGTTTTAATTTGGTTTTGCTATTTTTTTTCTAAGAAGTCTATGTTACTTACGTTGCTGGATAGTAAATCATATTTAGAGTACTGTGGACAGAGGTTGTACAGATTTTTGTGATAGTTTTAAACACTGGCTGTACTCTTCACTACTGCTCTAAGGCACTGGACAAAATTCATTCTTAGCTTTAATGATTTCATAGTTCTTCAGCCTTAGAGTAAGAATGACATACATGCAAGAGCTATTTGTTGCATTTTATTTCTAGGGGATGTGTAATTTATAACTTTATGAAAAGAATTAGGAATAAGAAGGTTCACATGCAAAGGGAATTGAACGGGAAAGTGTGAAATAGAGATGCATTGCTTTGTGCAAAGCTATGAGAAACTCTCTTCTAAAATTCTTAATAAAGCCATATGGTGCTAGTGTCATATGATGAGCTCTTTTTCAAATTCAATTAATTCTTAAAACATCAAAAAAGGGAGTGTAGACACCAAAGATTCACCATATTTTATCATAGTGTCCTGTTTGAAGTGGAAGACTCTTGGGAAGGGATGGGACCCAATGGGAGGCACAGACTCTGCAGGGAAAGGACATCCCAATGGACTGGCTTACTGAGAACCCTGGTAAGGTGAGTTTTCACCAAGAGTCATCAGAGCTGGAGACAGAAGCCCAGAGCAAGAGGGAGAGCTGCAAATGGAGAAGGTATGGGAGGGAGAGGGCTGTCAAGGGGATGTGCACATCCCTACTCTGAAGATAGCATGTTCAGAAGTTTTCCTCAAACCTCTGTGCAATATCTGTGAGGTTAATTTTCACTTGCATGGTTATATCATCTCACATTGAAGTCTTTTGCAATTTTACCCTTTGTCTTTATGAGAATGACACTTGGCCCAAAATAGGGTATATTCTTGGATACACTGGTTCCATGTATGCTTCTTTCTTTTTTTCCTAATAGTATCTTAAAAGCCAAGTTACAAAGCAATAAAGTAACACGTGACAAACTGTGATTAGAAACCTTCACTAAGTTAGGTGCACAGGTCGACACAGTTGCAGCTTAATCAATAACCTTTAGAACCATGGAAATTAATGTAATTTGTGAAATCTCTGAGACAGTAATAGACCTTATTTTGTAGAAAATGGAATTTAAAAATATTTAACATGTCAAGTGTGCTGTTTCTAAACAAAGAATACATTTGTTGCTCATATTTACTTTCCCATTTTTTCAAATAAATTCTGAGTCTGGTTTAACCTTAACAATGCACCTTTAAAGTGACATTTTGCACATCCCTGCTCAGTCACATAGCCTAATGTGAGAAACCGAAAAGTTATTTAAAAATTAATCAAATATAAGATTTGTAAAGTATTTCACTGGTTAACTGTTTTTTTTTTCTCCTGTGAGAAATTGAATACTGAGTGAATCTGGAGAAAGTTTGTGACCACGACAGACACTGAAGTGCAATATACAGAATAAACCTCATCTTTGTTTCTATTCCCTCTCTATAGAACGATATAGTGTTTTAAGTATAAATGCATGTGACACATTTTTGAAAATAATCTTTTATTCTGTATATTCTCAAAACGGTATTTTTTATTTCTTTTCTTCTTTCTTGTATACTTACTTATGCTTACATTTTCATTTCAACATAGAAAGACACACTGAATACACTGTGCAGAGGCTTCTTTTAGGAAGGATGAACCCTGACTTCCCATTAAAACAAAATCTGAAAAATCACAGAACATGTCTGTAAATCAGCAGAAAATATAATTCAAATATAAGTCTCCAAAATGAACTTTCAACTCCATGACCTACCTTAATCTGTACACTTGCCTCATCAAGAAGGCACTTGGTAAAAAAGATATACAGCAAAATATTTTGTCCTTGTATAACAGCAGAAAATAACTTACTGGGTCAGGCCCGAAACAGTGTCTTATATGATTCAGCCTTTTGTATTCAAGCAGACTAAATTTTGGTGCTAAGAAAAATGTATATTAGCAGTATCTCATAAATATAGTTCCAAACATTGGTTAGGTATCTAATTAAAATAAAACCAACTAACTAATTCAAAAAATTAAAAATCTTAATCCAGTGGAAAATGAATCAATATTGAATTTATATAAAGGAATCTGTGCTCCAAATACTTATAAAAATACTAATGGAGTACTATTTCAACACACTGTCCTATTTAAATCAACATAGAACAGCCATTGAGGTATATAGGTGAGCAAGACAAGGATGGTCCCACAGTGAAAGAACTTTTCATATAATATCTTCTTTAAATAATCCAAACATTAATTTTAAAAAGGAACTAAGCACTCAACAAAAAATCTCTGCTTGTTGTGAAAATTATTTAACATAATTAAGATTATTTTGGAGGTAGTATTCCTTCTGAGGATCTGTTTTCAATCCTCTTTACTATCCAGTGACATACTGAAAAGATCAATCATCCTATGGGATGAGAGTGCATAAAATATTACAGACATTAAATCCTCCCTAAAAATTCATATGCATTTTTCAGGTCTATGCATTTTATTACACAGTTAAATGACTAAGACACATAGGGGTCCAATCTGAAAATGTGTTTAAAATCTGGAGCTATGTCAGACTGCTGTCTGAGTTTGCAAAAGGATTAGCAATTTGTGACTTGTCTCAAAATATCTGGCCTAAAGTGACACAAATGATATATTTTCCTGATTTAATGAATGTGAAAAATTCTGGCAAAAGAAAAAAAGAGCCAACCTCACTGCACATAAAAATCACAGGCATTTAGCCTTAGCAGTTCAGAATGTTTCAGCAGCAGTGACTGAATTGGTCAGAGTTTCAGAAGAGACACTTTTGCGTAATGTTAAACTGGACACATAAGCTCATTAGGGTTCTATGGCAAAGAATAGAACCATTAGAAATTATGATTATATTGCATTAATGTGATAGTTAATAGGTATGAAAGTTCCAGGGACCACATGAAGGCTCCCTAGAATTAAAATGTATGAATAGCTGTAAATGGTGATATAGTCTTACGACCAAGTGAAAGAGAAGTTAAAGATAGTACACAAGTGCTATACAGAAGTGAAGGGATTTCTATGGGGAAGAGCACAGTTTTTACACAGAGCTTCACTAACCAAGACTTTTTGTTTTCCGTGATTTTGGCAGGGTAAACTTGTGTTGAGATTGTGAGGGTCACGTCAGAGCAAACATCAAATAACAGCAACTGGGAATTAAGATCACAAAAAATAAAAAAAAAGAGGGAAGGATGCAGGTCTAAGGTTTGAGCTTTGATGATGTAAGAAGGAAGAGATGCATTGGGCATGGAAAGGACAACACCTACATTCAACTGAGAACGGACTTCAGAAGGACTCAGATACCCTGGGGAAGTTCTGTCTGTCTCCATAGCATGGAGCCTTAGACAGTCAACAGCCCTTTCCCAGAGCTTCAACAGGGGATGTCTAAATTGGCCAGACTAGAAGAAAGAGCAGAGGAGTGGATCCACTGTCTCCTGATGACACAGATTAACTGCAAGCAATACTTCTTTTTAGTTCATCTTTTAAGCTAAAATAATTTTTCTATATAGATATCAGTCAAATGAGAAAAGATGTCAGTCATAAATCACAGAAGGACCATACAATATTAAGGGTTCATCTTATAAACCTGCAAAAATATTAACTAAACACTGCCATTGTTAATTTTTTCTGTTTTTAATTATGATGACTAACAGCTTATTGAGCAGCACCTCCAATCTTCAAACAATGACATAAATTTCACCAGGAGCTGTCACTTGGAAAAATACTTTCCTTCATAAATAAAAGTGGGAGAATCTAAAAATCGCTATAATGAGAGCTGGAATATTTCAGTTAGCCCCACCAAATTACCACACAAGTGGAGGATTTCTTTCTCTTTGGGATAATAGCATTATTCCTCTGTATGGATTCATTCTCCCAGAACCATCTGGGTTTAATCTTGCAAAGGGCAGGTCTAATATGATGGAAAATTCATTTTGTATGGCTGATCAATTCACATTCTCTACCAATCTTCCAAATTGAACTTACACTTCATGTATGACCTTATTTAGACAATATTCAAAAGTAATGAATATCATTCACCTCATTTTAAGGATGGAGAGTACTGTCAAAAAAACCTGTTGTCTGCTACAAGACATGAGAATGACTGATAAGAACTGTGTGGATACAGAATACTTGGCTTTCTCTAGGGCATTTCACTTAGTACATAGCTATTTGATGAAACAATGTGCATTGTAGAATTGTTAAGAAATACAAACTGCTGACATATATCAAAGTACAGTTGTTATGAAGTATCACTGACGAATCCTCTACTGAAGGTTTCGCTAAATTTTGGTTTTGCTAGAAAGATGATTTTTTACTTTAGCAGTGATTTAAACAATCATATGATTTCTTTCCTAGTAAAGTTTATAAAAAGACTGGAGAGGCATAAATAATGAAGAAAAGAGCTTAATGAGAGCTCAGACTATATAATGCTTTGAATACTGAGTTAAATATCAGAGGCTTACTAAGCAGATTTTAATACAACACTATCCAAAGTGTTATATCCACTTTCACATATAAGACTGAGGTGCCTCATCCAGAGTCTTGGAGATCCCAGGTGCCTTGTTACAGATGGTGGTGACAGGAATCCCTAAGAATCTCTTCATTTATCTTTTTGTATGAGACTGATAATTAGGTGGTTCAACCGAGTGTGTAAATTGGGATAACTTTGTGCTCCAGAGAACTTCAGGTCAAGAGAAAAATGCTAAAAAGAGATTTCTCCTTGTGATGCTGTGCCAAGAACTCAGCACTTGACTCCAATGAAGAGGAATCTCAAACAGAGGTAGGGAAGTGACCTTGCGTGTACACACACCATCGAATAGCATGTGTGGTTCTAGTGTCCACACTTCCAGAAGATGTGAAAATACTGAAGAGAGTTCACAGGAAGGACACAAATAAGATTGAGGAATCCTTATTGATGGGAGATTTAAGGACCCATATTTATTCAGCTTATCAAGAAAAACTGAAGAGGTGGCTTGATCTTTGTGCATAGGTGCTTAGATGTGGAAAAGATGTGGAAAAGATAGTGGGAGACTTTTGAACTTTTGCTATCAAAGGCATATCAAAGTTAAATGACAGGAAGTTGAAGTCAGAAAAATTTAACCCTGAATAAGTGGCTATTTCCTAACATAGTAGGTAATTAAAGATTAGAACAGCTAATATTTAGAATGGAGAAATAATGGTGTCACTATTAGCTGAATTCTTTGAAATGACAATATATATTTTCCTGAAAAGCTTTTAATTCAATACCTGGAAAAAATTGTCCATACAATGTGTGATAATGACACATAAAATGTCCTGATGGTCCCTTCTGGCCTTTGTTTCTTCTCACACAATGCCCATTTTTCCTTTCCTAGCAAAGCATGGGAAGAACAGAACTGTCCTTTCTTCATTATCCCTACTGAGTTTCACTTTTACAGTTGTTCATTAAGCTAATTCTTACAGCCAAAACTCATGAACTTTAATTTCTCCCATAATCATATGCATTGATTCAGAAGTAACTCTTATCCTGCTTCAAAGCAGATGGGGTTTTTGTTGGGTTTTTTTGGAAGGTTTGGATTGGGTTGCAGAGGTTGAGTTGTTGTTTGAACTGGTGCAGACAATCCCTTTCAGGTATTGCTTGACTAGAACTTGCCCATTTTCTTATGAGTACATAGGTAAGCCATAAGTTCAGTAAGAAACACTTCTTCAGGTAGAAGTTGATGTGGGTCTTCAGCTTTCTCTTTTTCCCTTTTTCTGTACAGCACCTTTGTTGTTTGCTGTGAGCATAGATGTTATCTTCATCTAATTAATTTTCTTGTCTATTATGATTTAGGTACCATTTTAATCTATATTGAAATGTATGCATATTCAACTTCCAAAACCTGAAGTTCTTTAGTCTAAATGAAATTCGGGGCTTTTTGATGTTTTCATGAAATTCAATAGCCTGTGATGTGGGCATTCAAACTAGGTAATGTAAAAGATCTTCTGGTAAAAGATTTTCTGACAGTGTGTTGCTTACTTGACAGAATTTCATATATATTTAGTGGATGGTGTTCTAACTGATGGCTTTTCATCCATGCAGAGGGACACTGTGTCTCTAAGAAAATATTTTCAGGGGAAGAATTTGTCACATATTCTATCTAAGGTCTGACCAACACCCACTGGTCAGTGAAACCAGATGTTCCTCTTCCTTAATCCTCTGCAAACAGAGAGCAGAGATGAGGTAATAGGAACAAGCATGGAGAGGGAGTAACTTGGCAGATCATTGCTTGTTTTGATTATAAAAATACGTCAGAAACAATATCCTAAAATAATAGATATAAATACGTACACAATTTTGTTTCTCGACAAAGATGGAAGAATGATGGCATTGCCAAAGGTTGGTCAATTAAACTGAGATATGACTGGTACATTCTCTCAACTTGCATGTGAATTCCCTTCAGTTTGTTAAAGCAAGAGCCGAGGAGTTTGTGTTGCCTGCATTTGATTGGTGTAGAGAGGCAAATGGAAAGCTTATTGCACAATTGGACCTTATCCTGTTTTTGCACTGAAATACAGAATATATAGAAAAAGAAGTGCCCTTGCCCACACTCAAAAAATATTAAGGGCAATATAAATTAGAAAGAAGAAGTTCCAACTAGCCTTTAGTGAACTACAGGTGTATTTGTTTGCTTGGAGGACAGTTTACTCAAGTCTTTTCTAACAGGACTAAAGTCTTAGATTTAGAGCTAGTCTTCCCTGATAACCAGAGTCTCAGCTGGCTAATTGAAGAGCAAATAGCATAATAAGGAATACGTCAGATTAGGAACACCTAGGGGAGACTCCCAAAAACCACCAGTGCATTTTGTGGAAAGGGTGACTTACTCCATCAGCCTCTGAAGTGGAGAAATACAGCTGTAGGCAGTTTACTGAATTAAATGAGGCACTGAAAATGGCACTCTGCCAGCTCCATGTATATATTAAAAATTTACAGGGTGTTCTGGAAGAAAAAATCTTCATGCATTGCGTTTTCCCATAAATTTAATTCTCTCAACAGGTTTTGTCATGCAGAAATGCCTTCCTGTCCAGGAATCAACTCTATCTTGTCACCACGTAGTTTGCAGAAACTTAGGATATTGTTTCTGTACATAATTTTCTTTTGGAATTTCCACTCATTTTTCAGGTCCTGTGGAGGCAGAGTAATTTCTTTAGCTGTACTTGGTGAAACTCCCATGTGGACTTGTTAAAGGTGCTTTGGAAATTAGGCAAAGGCAGTCTGGATCATTGGAAGGCCCCTGGAGCATCCCTACAACCTATTGTTCTGCTGAACAGATAAGTCAGAAAGATAAAATTGCTGCCTGACTGCAGATAGATCACTAGATTTATCTTAGGTTCATCAAAATTCAACTAGGGTATTTTGAGCTATACAGAACAGTAGTGCAGTACTGTTTTACCAGCAGCCAGATGTGGAGAAACATGACTGAGACAGAAATCGCTTCTTTCAGCAGTCATCACATGCTGCCAAAACTGAGAAGTTTATATAAATCCAAAAGGAAGAGGCTGAATAGAGATGCTTCCCCCCCTCCTCCGCTCCACCCAACAACAAAGACAACAGGAGAGACAAATGTCAGTTTGATGAGAACAGAAGCAAAATAAGATTTTTTTTCTGCATTTTTCTTCATCTTCTGTATTTGGTTTGAATACTTATCTCAGTTTTTTTCTCACAGAGCACATGGGAAGGATACATCTACAATTCCTCATCAGAAATTTGGGGTACAGGGTCTCTGACTTTTGCTTTCTCCAAGAAAAATAACATTTATTTTAATGAACTCCCCTTTATTTCTGGATGATAGACAAATTGAAACTGGATGAACCCAACCTTTTCTGACCTGCATGGATGTTTGACATTTAAAAGCATTTCGTGAAGTCATAGATAATGAACTCATTTACTGGCTGGCATTTAACTTGCTTCTGTTTTCTTGGACAAAATTTTGTAACACGTCTTTTTCAAACACCAATAGTTGATCTGTCTGCAAAGTCAGCACTCCTATTTTTCCTAATTTGTAATTTATTTCTAAATGGCAGAAAAACATTGGGTATTTTGCTGAAATGTTTAAATTTGGGAAAGCAATGTTCATCAGAGTCAATTAGAAACAGAGAAAAAGACAAAAAGCTGCTGTCAGTGACTATACTTGCATATTTTTAGAAAGATAACTGACAACAGCTTTACAAAAGTGAACAGCCTGAAGTTCCAAAGCTACATCAATTAAACCAACATTGCAATAGAATGACTGCAGTAAACCATTACATATTTAATCTTTCAAACATATTGTAATACATAGTGTATCACAAAATTTATAAGTAATTTGATTTAGAAAAATATATTTGTTTATACTGTGGTGGTACAACACAAGTTTATTGTTTTGGTCACCACAATATAAGAAAAATATTAAGCTATTAAAGAGTGTCCAAAGGATGGCAACAAAGATGCCAAAGAGCTTTGAGGGGAAGCCATGTGAGGAGGGGCTGAGGGTGCTTGGTTTGTACAGTCTGGAGAAGAGGAGACCGAGGGGAGACCTCATTGCAGTTACAAGTTCCTTGTGAGGGGAAGAGGAGAGGCAGGCACTGATCTCTTCTCTGTGGTGATCAGTGACAGGACCGAGGGAACGGCCTGAAGCTGTGCTGGAGGTGTTTAGGTTGTATGTTAGAAAAATGTCCTTCCCCCAGAAGATGGTCGGGCACTGGAACAGGCTCCCCAGGGCAGTGGGCAAAGAACCAAGCCTGACAGAGTTCAAGAAGTGTTTGGATGATACTCTTGGGTACATGGTGTGACTCTTGGGGATGGTCTTGTGCAGGGCTAAGGGTTGGACTCAATGATCCTTGTGGGCCACTTCTAACTCAGCATATTCCGTGATTCTATGAAGCTTGATGTAGAATTCAATAAAACTAATATTTATTTCTTATTGTTTTCTACAATCAACATATTAAGACAAAATGCACAGTACCATTAAACTTCTATAAACCATGAAAAGCACAAAAGGAGCAACTGAACCTATATAACATATCATAGCACAATATGCATGTGAAAGATTTCAAAACACATTTTAATTGCTGTATAGTAAGATTAGTATTTTCTAGAGAGAATGGATAGTTTTACAGTGTTTTTTGCAAACATTAGCAGTTCTGTTTTTCAGTCAGTTCCAAGAAGTAATGATCTACCAATGGGGCAATCAAATTCTGCCTATTTTCGGAGACAAAAATCTCCTTTTGACTTCATGATTTGTTGACAAGAGCTCAGTGTTCTGCAAGACACAACTCAAACCTACTTTTGATATGAAAATATGAATTTGTGGTTGCATAAGAATGTAAGACATTATGCAGGAGGCTGAATGCTCCTTTTCATAAATTGTATTGCACCTCACAAAACCGTACTAAGTACAGGATCAGAATGCCATACAGTATGATTCTGATCATGGCTTTAGGGTACTTTCACTTTTCAAAGTAAAGCCAGCAATGCTTCATTTTCTTACCAAATGTCTATTCAGAAATGGACGACTTTATGTAAACTTTTGTTGCAAGTCAACAACAAAATAAATGTCCCTGCAAAATCGCACTAGTGATCACCGAGTTCAAGAGCCTTAATTGGACGGTTAGTTCCAAAAGATTGCTTCCCTTTGGCTTGCTCAGTAAATTGGAAGATGTAATGTAGCAGAAAATACAATCCTGCTATTCTGTCATGTGCTTAAATGTCTCTAAAATTATCTCTAATTTGTATTTATATACACTTTGTAACTTAAGAGCCCTGCAGTTTTTACTGAGAGGGTCACATCCTCTGTCTGCCATCAGCTCAAGAAGCGCTATTGAAACTTATAGTTTAGCTGCCTGACCACAGAGGAAGTATTTCTCTGTGTTGGTACTGTTGATTCATAGTCCCATATGGAAGTGTGAATCTAGCTTCACATGCTGGGTTAGCTGGGTGTCTGGATCCACATAAGTCTGTTATAAGGGCTCCCCCCCCTTTTTACCTCCCACACTTTATACCTCAACATGTCTGAAAAGTGTCATTGTTCAGATGTGTATAAGCTTCAAACACACCTTGTGCTACTTAAAGGGATTCTGTTCAGAAGCAATTTAGTTTGCATATCAAAGATAAATTTCACTTATCCTGAAGTTCAACATATTTAACAAAAACATGTCAGCAACATTTAAAAAATATTCCTTTCAGCCAGTTGCATATTATAGAATCATAGAATCATAGAATCATTTGGATTGGAAGGGACCTTAAAGATCATCTCGTTCCAACCCCTCTGCCATGGGCAGGAACGCCTTTCACTAGACCAGGTTACTCAGAGCTTCATCCAACCTGGCCTTGAACACTTCCAGGCATGGGGCATCCACAACTTCTCCAGGAAACCCATTCCAGTGGCTCACCACTGTTACAGTAAAGTATTATTATTGTGAACTGCATTGAATTGAATATAAATGCAGATTATAAATGCTTACTCTTCAATTTAAATATTTTACTGTATTTTAAATAAAGATGGTTTTGTTCTGTTTAGAAATTGATTATTATAGTATAATTAATATTTTTAAGACTGTTTCATTTGCCACTCTCCTTCGTTTCTGTGACAGTTGGACAGTGAGAAAATGGCCAGAGAGATGAGGTGGAAGTAATAGGGTACAGCAATCGGAAGTCATTGGATGAGGATTGTCTGATTAGAGAGATCAACAGAGACTGAACTTCAGTTTTCTGAGGAAGGATTTTCTCCTTTCATTTTCTGCAGTTACATGGTGCAAAGAAAGCAAAGATTACAATTTGCCCACTCAGTCACATACCATGAGTTATTTTTAACTTACCATACAAATGGCACCTCTCATTTTTAGTCTTGATGGTCAGCTTTTCAGATAATGGAAACTAGTATAGCTACTTATTAGTGCAGCAAATATATTTCCTGATGGTCTACACAAAAAAAAAAATGGTAATTTTCCCATGATTTCAGTGTGGGTAAAATTTTAGAACCTCAGTTTGACAAGAGAGAATAACAAACAAAATAAGGGAAGGAAGGACAGTGATAGATAAGGGGATGATCACAGGCCACACATTCTTGTATATGTCTTGTTTCTCATTTTTTGTTTGTTTGGTTTCTATTTTTATTAGTCTGTTGTTTATGCTTTCTAAAATAGTGTTCCTAAATATACAGACACTACTTCCTTCAAACTTTACCAGGAAGCCTGACAGGAGGTTCATGAGAGGAGCAAAGAAGACATGCAAAGTTGCCTTATTTTAACATTGCTTATCATTTAATTCCTTCCTTAATTTCAGATGACAATGTATTTCTGCAATTCATACAACTCCAAATCTAAGACTTGTGCTGGAGTCTTAACTTCTGAGATGCTTTTCATTTTGACAGCAGTTGGAAGTTCACAGCATGGACTGGATCCTTGGAGATTGTTTCTGGTTATTTTCTAGTTTGTTTTGTCAGAAGGATACATCTTTATTCAGGAAAGATTATTCAAAAACATTTTACTGCAGTAAATACCTTAGTTGATTTATATGAATACACTTCAAAAAGCTTTATGTCTGCAATTCATATTCAAGCCAAGAGCTCTTGGACATATGGGAAAACAAGAACCTATTGGATGGTCCTTTGACTTCAGCACCATGACTAGTGCTCAGCTCTACCAGGACACATCATGTGAACCAAATAAGCAAGACCATTGACCAGCAGCTCTTCCTGACACTTGCCAGTTAAAAGCAATCTTACATTTGGGCTACAGATCATCTCCATCTATTAAGTCCCACCTCACAAAGTTAATTTCCAAGAATACCTAATCAGATTCTTAAAGTCATCATCACATGTGCCTTTAGCAGCCTAGTAAAATCCTCTTCTGACTGCAGAGCAGCTCAGATAACAGTGCAATTCCTTACCAGTAGTTTTACTTTATAACAGAATTAATATTTCTTCAACATTACCAAATGTATGACAAGGGATAACTTTCAGTGTCCAATTTTCACTAAGCCTGGACATTCAAGATCCAGACTTAGCAATGTAATTTATAACTTGTCCGCAAATTCAAATATCATAATGGTTGTAGAAATTCAGCCCTCTACAAGTTTTTGACTCATTTCAGAAATTTGAAATATATTCCTAAACCCTGTATGTTCTTAAAACTGGCAATGGGAGTACAACGAAACAAGGATACAAGGAAGCAGGATGTAACCAGGATCAGCCAGTCAGCATTTGACTTCCATGTAGCAACACATAGGTTGCATATAATCAGGATTAGATTTAACGCCCAAGAGAGTTTTACACAAGAATTTAAAATAAGAGATTGGTATTTCTGCTGATTCTCTAAACCTGATCTAATTTAACTGAGACAGAAGGATCCCAATTTCTGAAAAATCTAGACAATTTCTATCTTTGCACAAGAAATATGTTCACAATATTGATTCTGTGTTCCACTTACTGATCTTCTTTGCAGTACTATTTCACTCAGCTATAAGCATCATTAGAGAGCTAAAATACACTTTCTGAACAGGATCAACATAGACAAGCTGAATTTAACAAAGATTTGTTAAATAATTCCATCTCCCATGAAACTAATACATTTTGATATATTATGTATTATTTCATTAAAAAACCCTGCAAAACCAAAAACCAAAGGCTCCACAGATTTTGCCTAAACCCCTAAAAATATTTATTATTTTCCCTAAGAGTTTCTATAAAAGCTTATCTAATTAAAAAAAAATCATAAAATGAAAAATTCTTTGAATTCTTTGTATAATTCTCTAGAATATGCTTTCAAATATCAGTGTGTTCCTCCAGGAACAAACTAAATTCTATAGCAGCATTGAATTTCATCAGTGAAAATATCTATTGTATGGTTCGTATGAGAGCTGTTAGCAATTGAATTTAAATACTTATTTTTAACCATAAAAGCTTTTCTGGAATCCAGACCAAAAGAGTGAATACTGTAAACTGAATTTCTTACCTCTGATGGATGTCCAGCTCTTATAAAAGTACAGAGGGGATCAAAAGCTCCTGTTCCACAAGCCAGAAGATGCGTTCTGTTATATCGGTGAAGGACACGGATGTAATTTGCACATTCATCCTAGATTACATAAAAAATAAACATAGGAAAATATTAGCTTTTTAATTTTACTTTTTTTAATATCTTATGTGCTCTTAGATGATGTTCTCATATTGAATCTTTCTATTCTGTTTCACTTCACACTAGTAACTCTGGGTAACCAGTTTCACAGATGGACATTTTTACAAGAAAAAAGCAAGTTTAGAGCGCTGATTTATCATAATTTACTTTAGATGCTTAACCAGTTAGGAGTTACAAAGTTATAAAACACACTTTTGTTCTTCTTTAATCTCAGAGATATTCTGCAAATCTAAATATTTGTTTTACTAAGTATTATTAGATATACTAAATATTAGAGTCAGAGCATAAGATGTGAATAGTAAGCAAATGGCTCCTCTCTCAAGTTAAATAAACTTTATCTCAGGAAAAATAACATTTTTTTCTTACTTTTTTTTATAAGGCCACTGCACCATTAATTTCTTGCATAATTAATTGCTAATCAATATTTTTTTATATTGTATGGCATCATACTTTATCTGTTCCCACTGTTAAACTCTCCTTTGAAGAAGAAATATTCGTTTCCCACAGGGTGGTACTCTGGGACTCATTAGTGTATTTGCAGCTTCATAAATATTACAATTAAAACATTTTCAAACATCCCTTTGAGATGTGGGGTCATTATTTTTCCTGGACTAAACTAGAAACAGAGACAGTGAGATAAAAGTATCCATTGATTTTGGGACTCCTGGGACTTGGTTTTACAGAATTTTACATTTTGCAATGGTTTCTATGTTTGAAGAAAAATCCTGCTCATTTCCATTCATTGCTCAACATTTCTACAACTCAGACTCTGGGTTTTAAGACAGTCACATAAAGTTTAAGATTATTATAATTAAATTAATCTTAGATAACTTTAGCTGCTCTAGAGTTTAGACATGTAATTTATGCTATTCTCCTAGGCCTTTTCAATGAAGATGGCCAAACATCTCCAAAAGGCAGTTAATACAATCATAAAATCAATGCGTAAAACAGAGTGGAAGAATTTCCTTTTTGAAAATTTGCTGTTCTTCACTGATGACTATTTTAGTTTTCAGACTGCTCTATTTGTATCAGAACAATCCTGGGTCTTATTAACCATCTGCAAGAACAGAGAGCATGAGTCTGCAGTGGGTTCCTGGACAGAATTCAACACTTGCAAATTCACATTAGGTTCAAAACTAAGAAACCATCTTTCTTCTTTCTTCAAATGGTTACGTCATTCAGTTCAAGTCTTCCAAGTTCTCCAGCAAATAAATAAGGGAAAAAAATCTCATTTGCTACATGATTCTCCTTAACATTCACTGTGAAGATATATCATGTTAATTGAACGAAGTAGGTAACTTACACAGGTAGGTAACCTGTTGTGTAATTAAATACTATGTATATACAAATCAACCTTGCAATACCTTATTTTTGGACTTTCTTGATTTGTAACTAATTTGTTCCTTTTTAAAAAGTTAATAAATAAATAAATACATTCAGACAAATAGAGAAGAATGGGTTGAAATCAGTAGGATGTGATCCTCTATACACGGATCAGCACTCAACAACAGAGCATGTGCATTTCACAATATTTGCTGACTACTGGTAGCAAAATGGCATTCCATAGGAATTTTATGAAGCCTTGTAATTTTTAAATTATTCTTTACTGGGCACTGATGCTGTACCTCATTCTCCCTCTCCTCCAAGTATGACCTTTCTGACTTATTCCCTCTGTTCGCTCTCAGTGGTGGTCTGTTCGTTACTCTATGACTTCCTTTTTTATCCACCTATGCCTGCACCTCTTCATCATTGTGCCAAAATCACTGTATTGATTTAGGATTTTTTTTTTTTAAATGACCAAAACCTACACATTTTTTCTCTTGTGTGTATTTGTAGAAACGCTGGAAAAATTCTGCAGAAAAAAACAGTATGAGGAAGATACCAAATATAGAAAAAAAGTCATTCCAAATGTCTAGACTTGATCATTTATAAACACATGACAAAAGGTGCTGTTCTGGCAAGTGTCAGGCAGCTAGGCATTGCTGCTGACCCTACTAATAATACACTGTCCACACAGCAAGGAAGAGATGCATCATCCAAAGGAACATTAAAATAAGACTTCTTTCTACTATATTAATTAATTAAATGTTGGAGTTGTCTTCAGGATGCTCCATATTAATAGATCTGTGGCATTTTATTCATCTGAAACTTCTCCGTGTGGAGGAGTTAATCATCTCTACAGAAATGGATTTCTTTGTCTGAATGATTTCCAATTCTGATAAAGTGATTGAAAGAATGGAAAGCTCTTACACCACAGGCTAACAGGTGTGATTCTTGGCACATTGGATGACAGCTTAAGGATTTTTTTCCTTGGCTTCACACGAATCAAAAAAGTATGACCAGGTTTTAAGATTATGCACGTGTTGTTAAGATAAGGTTTTTTTAACTGTCCTATTAAGTCTGTTAAAAGCTCTGAAAGTGTGTTTATTGCTACAATACTTGAAGTTTTAGTGCTACAACATGAACTGATAACTTTTAAAGGTTGTAAAACTTGTAAAACTGGTCTGTTCTGTTGTATAGAAAGAGGCAGCAGAGTATGCATGAAGTATTTTAATGCTGAGAAGCTGATTACAATATTATCAGTTCTACGTAATATTAATTTTGCCTTGAGTAACAGATCTTTTACAGAGGAAAATCAAAAGAGAAACAGAATGAAAATAAGAAAAAAATTTGAAATAACACTGACGAGTAATATTTTTATGAGAGCTTACAGTGTAAAAATTAACATTCAGAACTTAGAACTGGCAAAGAGTTGATGTAAAGATATTATGCTATTAAGTCAATATTGGTTTATGGTTACAACAAAATGAAGGTGAGAAGAAAATTATTAGGAAAGTTTTTGATTCAAATTTAGATTCCTTTCAGGCTGAGCAATCTATCTTACTGAATACTGAACATGCTGATGGAAAATTACCAAGGTTTCCCTGATATTAATTAGCCTTACTCATTCATATAGTTCATACATAATTAGGTCTTATGGGAGGATTAGAATATCTTTTGGAATTACAATATTTCCAGCTTTTAAAATTTTTAACATATTTTTCTTAACAATTCCACTTCTGGAATCTTTTAATTCTTCTAAAGGTCTGGGTTTTCTATAAAAGTAATAGTTATACCAAACTTTCACAGTGCAGAGAGATGTGGGAAATATAAGAAGTTCTTTAAATGACCACTTTCACTGCAATGCAAATTTGAAGACTTATAGTAACAAACTGAACAACAAAAGTTTGGAGTTTTAGGGAAACTCATGACTCTGAGGGGGACAGCTTTGCATTGAAACAACAGTACCTATTTCTGCATTAATTTAACCAAAAGAATATTGTCAAAGTATCAGAAAATATATCCCGTCATGTAGGGGTGAAAGAAAGATGATAGACCTCTAACTAATTACAGCTTATGCTGAGAGGTGGTATTAAATAAAGCTCAAATGACCAGGGTTTCAGATTCATTTAATATGACCATAAGGTTTGGGTAATGTAGAAAACCACTCTTTTCAATCAAAATCACCTAAAATTGTCAAGCGTACAAAAGTATCCGGAAAAAAAGTGCAATGAACTTTTAAGAATCTTCAAAAAATATCAGTTCTAAGCCAAGTGAGTGTAAGGACTTGGGATTTTATTATTATTATTATTATTGTTATTGTTATTGTTATTGTTATTGTTATTATTATTACTACTACTTTCCAATCTTGTTCACTAACTTCCTTAATATGACAGTTCTCATGCTTGTATTGCAGCAGAATTCTTTAAAGCTTCCCAGTCTTACTGGGAATATATTGTGGTTATCACCAGGGCTGCTGTTTGTTGTGTTTGTGGGAAAAGCTTGTATGTGCCCTTCCATTTCCTACATCCCTGTCTCTGTTGCTGTAAAACTATCATCATTTTCAAATCCTCTGGTACAGTGTGAGCTCTCTCAGCTGTGGGATTTATTAGGTGTTGTACTTGTGGTGTGTTTATGAGGTGCAGATAATGAACTTGGTGCACTTTAAAATTAAAGAGAGCTCCCATCCAGAAGAACTTTCATCCTGTGCTGCCAATGATATCAGCTGCTATATGTCAATGAGCTTTCAGGTCTTTTCTCACGAACTCATTACAGTCAAGGCACGGAATCACAAGAATAGAACAGTTCTGAGGCTCATTAAAACAGAATATTTTTATTAATATACCATGAAACTCATAGGGCAAAATAAATTAGAGTGCATTCTATAATTACTAATAATTGAACTGCTTTTCTGAAAGCATTCTAGAGAATAGGAACTTTAAGCATAAACTGGAATGTGAAAATGGTGAAGGTATCTTACGTGTATGAAAAGAGAGAGAAATAGAAATGGAAAAGGAGAATTATTAAGGTACCTTCTTTGAGAGCTCAAGAAAAAGAATTAGAAGTTCAGATGATCAAAAGTGTTCATTGTGTGTTTATGAGCTGGTTTGAAGAGCAATTAAACTAATAAATTTAGTGTGTTAAGAGTAGTTAGATGTTTTTAACCTACAACACTTAGAATTATATCTATGCTTTAATCTCTCTGAAGTTAGGGGTGCCTGAATCCCTGTTTTGGACTAGCTACTGGTATAATTAAAGTATATTTTATTTGTAATTAATGATACTTACAGCATCTCTTCCTTTAATTATGCATTCTTCTGCCTGCTGAGGTGTACTAGGCCAACGGATCTGAGAGGAAAAAAAAGAAAATCATTCAATTGGCAGTCTGATCATGTCAATCCAGCTCTTCCGCTATTCTACATGTGAAAGATTTGCAGAACAGAAGTATAAAACCATAGAACAGCCCCAGTTGGAAGGGACCTCAAAAGATCATCTGGTCCAGCCTCTTGTGGGAAAGGGAGCCTAAATGAGATTATCTAG